>NC_052159.1:159181261-159472677 GCF_902713615.1 Scyliorhinus canicula
ACCAACCCAAACTCCATCTGAAGCCTCTGCCTCTCCTTCAACAACCCTGCCCCTGGGGTATCCGAGAACCTTCTATGTATCTGCAGAATCTGAATCTCGCCCACTAACTTGCTACCCTCTGCTTGTTCTTTTTCTCTGTGCGCCCGGATGAATATGAACTCCCCCCCCCCCCCCCCCCCCCCCCCCCAAACACTGTCTTGAGCGCCTCCCATAATGTGGGGGCTGAGACCTCACCTCTATCGGTGAGTTCCACATACCCCTGGATGACTGCCCTCACCCACTTGCACACCACCTCATCTGCAAGCAACCCTCCATCCAGTCTCCACAGTGGGCGCTGCCCCCCCCCCCCCCCCCCCCCCCACACTGCGCGCGTGGTCTGAAACCTTGGATCTCCGAAAACCCCGAGTCAGCGATCACCGCCGGCAGCATAATGAATTTTAACAACAGGGAAAATCATTTATTAAAGATGGAAACGTTGGATTATGATAGAATACTCCTTTATTCCACCTCTTAGTTTAACAACTACACACTGATTTTAAGATTGACACAGATTAAAAAGTACATTTGAAACTACAATGGTCTCATTAATACAAAGTCCCTTTGAACACACAGATTGGTTGTGGTCAAATACAGACATTCCGCTCTGAATCCAAGTTAGCGTTTGTGGATTTCTCCTCCGAATCCCCCCCAGATGATTTTCATTAGGGTGTCTCCACCTCCACTCCCAAAAACATGCTTTAAAATCTTCTCTCGTGATAATACTTTCCTGTAGTGGTTTGCATTCTGAAATCTAGTCCAGGTTTTCCAAAGGACAGTTTTAAACAGAGCTTCCACTCCACTTTTAACAGTGAATCCAATCCAAGATTTCGCACCAACCCCTTTAGGATTTGTGTTGATAGCTGTACAAGCAGCTCACAATTTCTTTAATACTCGATTCCCAGACTGTATTAAAATGACATCGGGGCGGCATGGTAGCGCAGTGGTTAGCGCCTCACGGCACCGAGGACCTGAATTTGATCCTGGCCCTGGGGCACTGTCCGTTGGAGTTTGCACATTCTCCCCGTGTCTGCATGGGTCTCAACCCTACAACCCAAAGATGTTCAGGGTAAGTGGATTGGCCACGCTAAGTTGCCCATTAATTGGAAAAAAAAGAATAGGGTACTCTAAATAATTAAAATGACATCAAACGTTTCATCTACCTCTGAAGTCTGCTGTCCCACTTGAAATCTGGTTACTGCAATTATCTCCTTAATTCAGAACACTTTGTTTACTCTTCCTTGAATTCTTCTGTTAAATACCCTGATCTCTGTTCTTATTACTCCAGTCGTCTTAAACATTCTTACTGTCCCAATTCCCTGATAATCTGGATTTTATATGGTTCCTTTGGAAGCATGCACCTTTGAAACCCCCTTGTCTTGTCCAGCTTCTCCTGGCAGAGTTGAGAGACGGTCAATTCTCACTGTCCTGTATCCAACTGCAATAGGGCAGCACAGTGGTTAGCACTGTTGCTTTACAGCTCCAGGATCCCAGGTTCGATTCCCGGCTTGGGTCACTGTCTGGGCGGAGTCTGCGCGTTCTCCCCGTGTCTGCGTGGGTTTCCTCCGGGTGCTCCGGTTTCCTCCCACAAGTCTCAAAAGACGTGCTATTAGGTGAATTGGACATCCTGAATTCTCCCTCTGTGTACCTGAACAGGCGCTGGAATGTGGCGACTAGGGGATTTCCACAGTAACTCCATTGCAGTGTTAATATAAGCCGACTTGTGACAATAAAGATTATTATTATACACCCAACTAAAACTTAAAAGCCTTTTTACCTTACAGGGCCTCCAATTGCTGAGCAAAAGCCACATATCACTGCTGGCCTATTTATTCTTTACGTTGTAATTCTCTCGAAGCACAATAGAATCACAGTTGGAACTTAACAAACCCCCACCCATACAAACACCTTCGTACCATTCCAGGCACAGAAATATTAAATTAAACACATAAAACTGTCTTATTTCTAAACAGGTGGATGAGGGTAAAGCGGTTGATGTGGTGTATATGGATTTCAGTAAGGCGTTTGATAAGGTTCCCCACGGTAGGCTATTGCAGAAAATACGGAAGTATGGGATTGAAGGTGATTTAGCGGTTTGGATCAGTAATTGGCTAGCTGAAAGAAGACGGAAGGTGGTGGTTGATGGCAAATGTTCATCCTGGAGTTCAGTTACTAGTGGTGTACCGCAAGGATCTATTTTGGGGCCACTGCTGTTTGTCATTTTTATAAATGACCTGGAAGAGGGTGTAGAAGGATGGGTTAGTAAATTTGCAGATGACACGAAGGTCGGTGGAGTTGTGGATAGTGCTGAAGGATGTTATAGGTTACAGAGGGACATAGATAAGCTGCAGAACTGGGCTGAGAGGTGACAGATGGAGTTTAATGCGGAAAAGTGTGAGGTGGTTCACTTTGGAAGGAGTAACAGGAATGCAGAGTACTGGGCTAATGGCAAGAATCTTGGTAGTGTAGATGAACAGAGAGATCTCGGCACCCAGGTACATAAATCCCTGAAGGTTGCAAACCAGGTTAATAGGGCTGTTAAGAAGGCATATGGTGTGCTAGCCTTTATCAGTAGGGGGATTGAGTTTCGGAGCCACGAGGTCATGCAGCAGCTGTACAAAACTCTGGTGCGGCCGCACCTGGAGTATTGCGTGCAGTTCTGGTCACCACATTATAGGAAGGATGTGGAAGCTTTGGAAAGGGTTCAGAGGATATTTACTAGGAGGTTGCCTGGTATGGAGGGAAGGTCTTACGAGGAAAGGCTCAGGGACTTGAGGTTGTTTTTGTTAGAGAGAAAAGGCTGAGAGGTGACTTAATAGAGACATATAAGACAGGGTTAGATAGGGTGGACAGTGAGAGTCTTTTTCCTCGGATGGTGATGACCAACACGAGGGGACATAGCTTTAAATTGAGGGGTGGTAGATATAGGACAGATGTCAGAGGCAGTTTCTTTACTCAGAGAGTAGTAGGGGTGTGGAACGCCCTGCCTGCAACAGTAGTAGACTCGCCAAATTTAAGGGCATTTAAGTGGTCACTGGATAGACATATGGATGAAAATGGAATAGTGTAGGTCAGATAGGCTTCAGATGGTTTCACAGGTCGGTGCAACATCGAGGGCCGAAGGGCCTGTACTGCGCTGTAGTGTTCTATGTTTACCAGTACCAATATACATCCCTTAAAACAACCTTTGTTTTCCTAACACAAATATATCCCTCTTGGAGTATGGACACCAAAGCTGTAGACAGTGGTCCAGGAGAGGCTCACTAATACCACTTATACCTGTTACAATACTTTCCTACATTTATACTCTAACCACCTTGCAATAAAAGACTGAATTTCATTGACCTTCCTAATTACCTGCTGCACCTGCATGCTGACCTTTTGTGATTCATGTACTAGGTCACCCCGATCCCTCTGTACTGCAGTATTCTGCAATCTCTCTCTCCATGTGCCAGGTCACCCCGATCCCTCTGTACTGCAGTATTCTGCAATCTCTCTCCATGCACCAGGTCACCCCGATCCCTCTGTACTGCAGTATTCTGCAATCTCTCTCTCCATACACCAGGTCACCCAGATCCCTCTATACTGAGTATTATACAATCTCTCTAATGCACCAGGTCAGCCCGATCCCTCTGTACTGCAGTATTCTGCAATCTCTCTCCATGTACCAGGTCACCCCGATCCCTCTGTACTGCAGTATTCTGCAATCTCTCTCTCCATGCACCAGGTCACCCCGATCCCTCTGTCTTGCAGTATTCTGCGATCTCTCTCCATGTACCAGGTCACCCCGATCCCTCTGTACTGCAGTATTCTGCAATCTCTCTCCATGTAGCAGGTCACCCAGATCCCTCTGTACTGCAGTATTCTGCAATCTCTCTCTCCATGTACCAGGTCACCCCGATCCCTCTGTACTGCAGTATTCTGCAATCTCTCTCTCCATGCATTAGGTCACCCCGATCCCTCTGTACTGCAGTATTCTGCAATCTCTCTCTCCATGCACCAGGTCACCCCGATCCCTCTGTACTGCAGTATTCTGCGATCTCTCTCCATGTACCAGGTCACCCCGATCCCTCTGTACTTCAGTATTCTGCGATCTCTCTCCATGTAGCAGGTCACCCAGATCCCTCTATACTGCAGTATTCTGCAATCTCTCTCTCCATGCACCAGGTCAGCCCGATCCCTCTGTACTGCAGTATTCTGCAATCTCTCTCCGTGTACCAGGTCACCCCGATCCCTCTGTACTGCAGTATTCTGCGATCTCTCTCCATGTACCAGGTCACCCCGATCCCTCTGTACTTCAGTATTCTGCGATCTCTCTCCATGTAGCAGGTCACCCAGATCCCTCTATACTGCAGTATTCTGCAATCTCTCTCTCCATGCACCAGGTCACCCAGATCCCTCTATACTGCAGTATTCTGCAATCTCTCTCTCCATGCACCAGGTCACCCAGATCCCTCTGTACTGCAGTATTCTGCAATCTCTCTCTCCATGCACCAGGTCACCCAGATCCCTCTGTACTGCAGTATTCTGCAATCTCTCTCCATGTACCAGGTCACCCCGATCCCTCTGTACTGCAGTATTCTGCAATCTCTCTCTCCATGTACCAGGTCACACTGATCCCTCTGTACTGCAGTATTCTGCAATCTCTCTTCATGTACCAGGTCACCCCGATCCCTCTGTACTGTAGTATTCTGCAATCTCTCTCCGTGTACCAGGTCACCCCGATCCCTCTGTACTCAGTATTCTGCAATCTCTCTCCGTGTACCAGGTCACCCCGATCCCTCTGTACTCAGTATTCTGCAATCTCTCTCCGTGTACCAGGTCACCCCGATCCCTCTGTACTGCAGTATTCTGCAATCTCTCTCCGTGTACCAGGTCACCCAGATCCCTCTATACTGCAGTATTCTGCAATCTCTCTCTCCATGTACCAGGTCACCCCGATCCCTCTGTACTGCAGTATTCTGCAATCTCTCTCTCCATGTACCAGGTCACCCCGATCCCTCTGTACTGCAGTATTCTGCAATCTCTCGCTCCATGTAGCAGGTCACCCCGATCCCTCTGTACTGCAGTATTCTGCAATCTCTCTCTCCATGTACCAGGTCACCCCTATCCCTCTGTACTGCAGTATTCTGCAATCTCTCTCCATGTACCAGGTCACCCCGATCCCTCTGTACTGCAGTATTCTGCGATCTCTCTCTCCATGCACCAGGTCACCCCGATCCCTCTGTACTGCAGTATTCTGCAATCTCTCTCCATGCACCAGGTCACCCCGATCCCTCTGTCTTGCAGTATTCTGCGATCTCTCTCTCCATGTACCAGGTCACCCAGATCCCTCTGTACTCAGTATTC
The DNA here is from genome assembly GCF_902713615.1 of Scyliorhinus canicula. Lineage (NCBI taxonomy): Eukaryota > Metazoa > Chordata > Chondrichthyes > Carcharhiniformes > Scyliorhinidae > Scyliorhinus > Scyliorhinus canicula. The sequence continues at coordinate 159,186,647 of NC_052159.1, forward strand.
TGCGATCTCTCTCCATGTAGCAGGTCACCCAGATCCCTCTGTACTGCAGTATTCTGCAATCTCTCTCTCCATGTACCAGGTCACCCAGATCCCTCTGTACTCAGTATTCTGCAATCTCTCTCCATGTACCAGATCACCCAGATCCCTCTGTACTGCAGTATTCTGCGATCTCTCTCTCCATGCACCAGGTCACCCCGATCCCTCTGTACTGCAGTATTCTGCGATCTCTCTCCATTTCGATACTTTGCTGCTTTTCGATTCCTCCTGTCAAAGATGACAAACTCGGATTTTTGCACAAAGCGGTAACCCCCGTTCGCCTCGCTTACCTGTCTCCCTTTGCAGGCTTCCAAAAAGGCAATTGACTAAATATTTGAAAAGGATAAGTTTGCAGGACTTTAGGAAAAGAGCAGGGGAATAGGAATAATTGGAAAGTTCTTTCAAATGAGCTGGCTCAGACACAATGGGCCAAGTGGCTTCGTTCTGTGCTGTAAGATTCTGCTATGATTTTCACTCTTTGTTATAACCATTCGGGTAGATTAAAAGTCACATGGATTCTCTGTCTTAGCTCAAGGACCCTTTAGATGAATATGATCACCAAGGCAACTTGCTTCAACTGAGCCAAGCTCTGGGGAACGTGACTATTGTCCAGAAGGGGCAGAAAGATCTGATTTCCGATGGAACTACAGGTGAGCTTTACTAATGTAAACGTTGTCACTTAAATCCTTCCATCCTTCTGGCTGGCTGAGTGTCTCCAGGCTGACTGTGCAGGAACCCCCACAACCTTCCCAGAGGTCTGCCCTCCTCTACTTCTTGCCTGTTGCTCATTCCCAGTGTCCATCGTTGCACCATTGGTGACCATATCTTCAGCTGCCAGGCCCCTAGGCTCAGGAATCCCTCCCTCAACCTCTCCGCCTCTCTCTTACTTTAAGACACTTAAAAAGCCAGTGTCTTTGACCAACCTATCGTAATATCACCTCGTGGCTCCGTGTCAGATTGTGTCCATCGCTTCTGTAAGGCAGCTTGGGTCATTTTAAATTCACAGGTTGCTGTGGAAGCGACTGAGTTGTTGCAAAATCTTGAATATTTTTTTAAAATTCAGAGTACCCAATTCATTTTTTCCAATTAAGGGGCAATTTATCGTGTTCAATCCACCTAACCTGCACATCTTTGGGTTGTGGGGGTGAGACCCACGCAGACATGGGGAGAATGTGCAAACTCCACACGGACAGTGTCCCAGAGCCGGGATCGAACCTGGGACCTCGGCGCCGTGAGGCAGCAGTGCTAACTACTCGGCCACCGTGCTACCTAAAATCTTGAATATTAACAAGAGATGCATTAATGTGGATGAGTTTTAACAACCCTGGACACCAAACCAATTGGAAAGTGACAGGGATATATTGGCTTTACTTCATTAATTTTAAATTGCTGAGATCCTAATAATCCGCTTTTTAATTGTATAAAGGATGCTTGCCAAGAGTTCCTAGCTCTGAGCTCCTGATTGACAGTAATCAGTGCATTGAGGATCCGCCCACTGATATATTAAAATGATCCAATACAGGATTGGGAATTCGCAGCAAGTGGGAGGCTGTTTGCTGGACGGACCAGTGGCTCCATAAGGCTGCTGTCTCCCCGAGTCACACAACCTAGAGCCAATAACCGAGAAACTAAAACAGCCACAAGCAGCAAGAACACTTGTCGCTTGCCTCACTGTTTAGTGAGAGTATTGAGGTGACATGATTAATGATGCTGTCTATTACTCCTCACTTATTTCACAAATAAGATGTAATTTAAGATTGTCACCGGGCGACATATGACAGGACAGGGAGAACAAACCTCCATTCCGATTGCACCATTGATAATCTTGCAACTGCCAAAGTGTTCCACAGCTGATGCAGTCCAGTTGAGGAATATTCACAGTGCGGCACTCCCTCAGTACTGACCCTCTGACAGTGCAGCACTCCCTCAGTACTGACCCTCTGACAGTGCGGCACACCCTCAGTACTGACCCTCTGACAGTGCAGCACTCCCTCAGTACTGACCCTCTGACAGTGCAGCACTCCCTCAGTACTGACCCTCTGACAGTGCAGCACTCCCTCAGTACTGACCCTCTGACAGTGCGGCACTCCCTCAGTACTGACCCTCTGACAGTGCAGCACTCCCTCAGTACTGACCCTCTGACAGTGCGGCACACCCTCAGTACTGACCCTCTGACAGTGCAGCACTCCCTCAGTACTGACCCTCTGGCAGTGCGGCACTCCCTCAGTACTGACCCTCTGACAGTGCGGCACTCCCTCAGTACTGACCCTCTGACAGTGCAGCACTCCCTCAGTACTGACCCTCTGACAGTGCGGCACTCCCTCAGTACTGACCCTCTGACAGTGCAGCACTCCCTCAGTACTGACCCTCTGACAGTGCGGCACTCCCTCAGTACTGACCCTCTGACAGTGCGGCACTCCCTCAGTACTGACCCTCTGACAGTGCAGCACTCCCTCAGTACTGACCCTCTGACAGTGCAGCACTCCCTCAGTACTGACCCTCTGACAGTGCGGCACTCCCTCAGTACTGACCCTCTGACAGTGCGGCACTCCCTCAGTACTGACCCTCTGACAGTGCGGCACTCCCTCAGCACTGACCCTCTGACAGTGCGGCACTCCCTCAGTACTGACCCTCTGACAGTGCGGCACTCCCTCAGTACTGACCCTCTGACAGTGCAGCATACCCTCAGTACTGACCCACTGACAGTGCGGCACTCCCTCAGTACTGACCCTCTGACAGTGCAGCACTCCCTCAGTACTGACCCTCTGACAGTGCGGCACTCCCCCAGTACTGACCCTCTGACAGTGCGGCACTCCCTCAGTACTGACCCTCTGACAGTGCAGCACTCCCTCAGTACTGACCCTCTGACAGTGCGGCACACCCTCAGTACTGACCCTCTGACAGTGCAGCACTCCCTCAGTACTGACCCTCTGGCAGTGCGGCACTCCCTCAGTACTGACCCTCTGACAGTGCGGCACTCCCTCAGTACTGACCCTCTGACAGTGCAGCACTCCCTCAGTACTGACCCTCTGACAGTGCGGCACTCCCTCAGTACTGACCCTCTGACAGTGCAGCACTCCCTCAGTACTGACCCTCTGACAGTGCAGCACTCCCTCAGTACTGACCCTCTGACAGTGCGGCACTCCCTCAGTACTGACCCTCTGACAGTGCAGCACTCCCTCAGTACTGACCCTCTGACAGTGCAGCACTCCCTCAGTACTGACCCTCTGACAGTGCGGCACTCCCTCAGTACTGACCCTCTGACAGTGCGGCACTCCCTCAGTACTGACCCTCTGACAGTGCGGCACTCCCTCAGCACTAACCCTCTGACAGTGCGGCACTCCCTCAGTACTGACCCTCTGACAGTGCGGCACTCCCTCAGTACTGACCCTCTGACAGTGCAGCATACCCTCAGTACTGACCCACTGACAGTGCGGCACTCCCTCAGTACTGACCCTCTGACAGTGCAGCATACCCTCAGTACTGACCCTCTGACAGTGCGGCACTCCCTCAGTACTGACCCTCTGACAGTGCGGCACTCCCTCAGTACTGACCCTCTGACAGTGCCGCACTCCCTCAGTACTGACCCTCTGACAGTGCGGCACTCCCTCAGTACTGACCCTCTGACAGTGCAGCACTCCCTCAGTACTGACCCTCTGACAGTGCAGCACTCCCTCAGTACTGACCCTCTGACAGTGCAGCACTCCCTCAGTACTGACCCTCTGACAGTGCAGCACTCCCTCAGTACTGACCCTCTGACAGTGCGGCATTCCCTCAGTACTGACCCTCTGACAGTGCGGCACTCCCTCAGTACTGACCCTCTGACAGTGCAGCACTCCCTCAGTACTGACCCTCTGACAGTGCAGCACTCCCTCAGTACTGACCCTCTGACAGTGCTGCACTCCCTCAGTACTGACCCTCTGACAGTGCGGCACTCCCTCAGTACTGACCCTCTGACAGTGCGGCACTCCCTCAGTACTGACCCTCTGACAGAGCAGCACTCCCTCAGTACTGACCCTCTGACAGTGCAGCATCCCCTCAGTACTGACCCTCTGACAGTGCAGCACTCCCTCAGTACTGACCCTCTGACAGTGCGGCACTCCCTCAGTACTGACCCTCTGACAGTGCGGCACTCCCTCAGTACTGACCCTCTGACAGTGCGGCACTCCCTCAGTACTGACCCTCTGACAGTGCGGCACTCCCTCAGTACTGACCCTCTGACAGTGCGGCACTCCCTCAGTACTGACCCTCTGACAGTGCGGCACTCCCTCAGTACTGACCCTCTGACAGTGCGGCACTCCCTCAGTACTGACCCTCTGACAGTGCAGCACTCCCTCAGTACTGACCCTCTGACAGTGCGGCACTCCCTCAGTACTGACCCTCTGACAGTGCAGCATACCCTCAGTACTGACCCACTGACAGTGCGGCACTCCCTCAGTACTGACCCTCTGACAGTGCAGCATACCCTCAGTACTGACCCTCTGACAGTGCGGCACTCCCTCAGTACTGACCCTCTGACAGTGCGGCACTCCCTCAGTACTGACCCTCTGACAGTGCCGCACTCCCTCAGTACTGACCCTCTGACAGTGCGGCACTCCCTCAGTACTGACCCTCTGACAGTGCAGCACTCCCTCAGTACTGACCCTCTGACAGTGCAGCACTCCCTCAGTACTGACCCTCTGACAGTGCAGCACTCCCTCCGTACTGACCCTCTGACAGTGCAGCACTCCCTCAGTACTGACCCTCTGACAGTGCGGCACTCCCTCAGTACTGACCCTCTGACAGTGCCGCACTCCCTCAGTACTGACCCTCTGACAGTGCAGCACTCCCTCAGTACTGACCCTCTGACAGTGCAGCACTCCCTCACTACTGACCCTCTGACAGTGCGGCACTCCCTCAGTACTGACCCTCTGACAGTGCGGCACTCCCTCAGTACTGACCCTCTGACAGTGCAGCACTCCCTCAGTACTGACCCTCTGACAGTGCGGCACTCCCTCAGTACTGACCCTCTGACAGTGCAGCACTCCCTCAGTACTGACCCACTGACAGTGCGGCTCTCCCTCAGTACTGACCCTCTGACAGTGCGGCACTCCCTCAGTACTGACCCTCTGACAGTGCGGCACTCCCTCAGTACCGACCCTCTGACAGTGCGGCGCTCCCTCAGTACTGACCCTCTGACAGTGCGGCGCTCCCTCAGTACTGACCCTCTGACAGTGCAGCACTCCCTCAGTACTGACCGTCTGACAATGCGGCACTCCCTCTGTACTGACCCTCTGACAGTGCGGCACTCCCTCAGTACTGACCCTCTGACAGTGCGGCACTCCCTCAGTGCTGACCGTCTGACAGTGCGGCACTCCCTCAGTACTGACCCTCTGACAGTGCGGCACTCCCTCAGTACTGATCCTCTGACAGTGCAGCACTCCCTCAGTACTGACCCTCTGACAGTGCGGCACTCCCTCAGTACCGACCCTCTGACAGTGCGGCGCTCCCTCAGTACCGACCCTCTGACAGTGCGGCGCTCCCTCAGTACCGACCCTCTGACAGTGCGGCGCTCCCTCAGTACTGACCCTCTGACAGTGCGGCACTCCCTCAGTACTGACCCTCTGACAGTACGGCACTCCCTCAGTACTGACCCTCTGACAGTGCGGCACTCCCTCAGTACTGACCCTCTGACAGTGCAGCACTCCCTCAGTACTGACCCTCTGACAGTGCAGCACTCCCTCAGTACTGACCCTCTGACAGTGCAGCACTCCCTCAGTACTGACCCTCTGACAGTGCGGCACTCCCTCAGTACTGACCCTCTGACAGTGCGGCACTCCCTCAGTACTGACCCTCTGACAGTGCGGCACTCCCTCAGTACTGACCCTCTGACAGTGCAGCACTCCCTCAGTACTGACCCTCTGACAGTGCGGCACTCCCTCAGTACTGACCCTCTGACAGTGCGGCACTCCCTCAGTACTGACCCTCTGACAGAGCAGCACTCCCTCAGTACTGACCCTCTGACAGTGCAGCACTCCCTCAGTACTGACCCTCTGACAGAGCAGCACTCCCTCAGTACTGACCCTCTGACAGTGCAGCACTCCCTCAGTACTGACCCTCTGACAGTGCGGCACTCCCTTAGTACTGACCCTCTGACAGTGCGGCACTCCCTCAGCACTGACCCTCTGACAGTGCTGCACTCCCTCAGTACTGACCCTCTGACAGTGCAGCACTCCCTCAGTACTGACCCTCTGACAGAGCAGCACTCCCTCAGTACTGACCCTCTGACAGTGCAGCACTCCCTCAGTACTGACCCTCTGACAGTGCGGCCCTCCCTCAGTACTGACCCTCTGACAGTGCGGCACTCCCTCAGTACTGACCCTCTGACAGTGCAGCACTCCCTCAGTACTGACCCTCTGACAGTGCGGCACTCCCTTAGTACTGACCCTCTGACAGTGCGGCACTCCCTCAGTACTGACCCTCTGACAGTGCAGCACTCCCTCAGTACTGACCCTCTGACAGTGCGGCACTCCCTCAGTACTGACCCTCTGACAGTGCGGCACTCCCTCAGTACTGACCCTCTGACAGTACAGCACTCCCTCAGTACTGACCCTCTGACAGTGCGGCACTCCCTCAGTACTGACCCTCTGACAGTGCAGCGCTCCCTCAGTACTGACCCTCTGACAGTGCGGCACTCCCTCAGTACTGACCCTCTGACAGTGCGGCACTCCCTCAGTACTGACCCTCTGACAGTGCGGCACTCCCTCAGTACTGACCCTCTGACAGTGCGGCACTCCCTCAGTACTGACCCTCTGACAGTGCAGCACTCCCTCATTGATGCTAACCACCATGCTACCGTGAGGCCCCGCTAGCATGGTGGTTAGCATCAATGCTTCACAGCTCCAGGGTCCCAGGTTCGATTCCCGGCTGGGTCACTGTCTGTGTGGAGTCTGCACGTCCTCCCTGTGTGTGCGTGGGTTTCCTCCGGGTGCTCCGGTTTCCTCCCACAGTCCAAAGATGTGCGGGTTAGGTGGATTGGCCATGCTAAATTGCCCGTAGTGTAAGGTTAATGGGGGGATTGTTGGGTTACGGGTATACAGGTTACGTGGGTTTATGTAGGGTGATCATTGCTCGGCACAACATCGAGGGCCGAAGGGCCTGTTCTGTGCTGTACTGTTCTATGTTCTATGTACTGACCCTCTGACAGTGCAGCACTCCGATTGCACTGAACGTGTTAGCTTAGATTTTGTGCCCAATCCTGTGGAGTGTACCAGAAATCCCCATTGCTCTCTGTATTTGGGGGGCACAAATGGAGATGTTTGGGCACCTTCTTCAGACCCAACCATGTATCCATGTATCCAAGATAGGCAGGTTCCATGTGTCCATTGAGGTTATGGAAGTTATAGGGAGACCCTAGGGGAGCGTGCGGTGCGTGTGGATATTACAGAGGGGCCCGGGAGGGAGGGGGGGGGGGGGGGGGGGGGGATAGTTACAGGGAGCATTTGCACAGAAAATGTGAGATTTGATATGATTAAATGATTGTGCATTTCTGATCAGTGTGAAAAACAAATTGATGATTCTGCATTGCGTGATTTATATTCATCACTCAGATTTGGATTGTCCAATGTGATATTTGAATGTTTTAAACACTTATAATCATGTCATCGTCCACTGGAACAGAACCCTAATGATTAAACAAATTAAAAAACTTTCTCCTTTGTAAAAGACCTTAGTGAACGGCTAATTTAACCGGCATCTCTCGATAATGTTAAACTGACTGAGTACCTGTTTCTCTGTGTTTAGTGCTGGTTTGCACACAGCAAGGCAGTGGTCGAAGGTGTGGGGGTCAGGGAGACTTGCTGTCTGGATCACTGGGGGTCCTGACCCACTGGGCGTTGGCCGCTGGAGAGGAGAAAACAGATGGGTGAGAATGGCCATTGGTCTGTCTCTGATCGGTGGAAATGTGTTGATGGTTGTATTATTTCTGATGCTAACCAGCCCTTACCTTCACACGCAGGAGTAGCCCTTGTCTGGAATGGTGCCAGCACTCCCACCTCTTGTGCTTTGGGTTCAAACCCCACTCCAGACAGTAGCAGAGATCTAGACGATGTCAGGGAGAGGGCAGGCTGGAGTGCTGTATCTCACACCCAGTGGAATACTCCAGTCTAGTGTCTCGTCCCACCACCTCCCCCACATACACAGTATAAAGGGTAGTGGAGTGTAGGACTAACCCTCTATTGCCTGGCATCAATGTTACACTGGGGGTGGTGTTCATGTTGCAACCAGTCAGACTCCTGTCAGCTTCAATGTTACCAAAGAAAATAAAGAATAATATTTTGAGGGCAGCACGGCGGCGCAGTGGTTAGCACAGCTGCCTACGGCGCTGAGGACCCGTCTTTGATCCCAGCCCCGGGTCACTGTCCGTGTGGAGTTTGCACATTCTCCCCGTGTCTGCGTGGGTCTCACCCCCACAACCCAAAGATGTGCAGGGTAGGTGGATTGGCCACGCTAAATTGCCCCTTAATTGGGGAAAGAAAAATTATTGGGTATTCTAAATTTTTTTTAAAAAGAACAATATCCTGGTTTAACAGGATGATTATTTAAAACCCCTCCCTCCAGAAAGTGGATATGTCTGGTCAAGATCCAGATCCATGTGCCCTGGGCAGAAGAGACTTTTAAATTTATTTTCTCCTGTTTAGACATCCCCAGCCTCTGCCCCAACTCTCAGCTAAAACTCTGCAACGAGGCTTCTCTATTCCCCTCACTGCAGTGAGGCCAGCCTGGAACGAGCTGCTGTCCACCCCCCCCCCCCCCCCCCCCCCCCCCGGCCTGTCTGTGTCCTGGTCAGACTCCTACTGCCCCTCTGTGGCTGAAATGGAGAGGTTGTGTGTGAAAGTGAGAGAATGAAGGAGCATTATCTCACTGAGCTGACAGTGCTCCACTGCACTGATATATGCAGTGAATCAAGGACACAAAACACTAACCAGAAATGTTTTCGAGAGACTGTTCTTTACTGATCTATGTTAAGGGGAAGATTTAACAGACTTGCTCAAAATTATAAAAGGATTTGATAAAGGGAAACTGTTTTCACTGGCAGGAGGATTCGGTAACCATTAATTAAGATGATGGTTTTAAAAAAGCAGAGTGGGTGATGAGGAGAATCTGTTGTACACAATGAGTTGTGATCGGGAAGGTGTTGCCTGAGAAGGCAGTGGAAGCAGATTCAGGGAATTGGAGAGCATTTGAAAAGGAGGAATTTTCCGAGGTGTGGAGAAGGAGCAAGTGGCGTGTGACTAATTTGGATAACGCTTTTGGTGGGATGAAGCTGAGATGTATGATTGTAAGCGGTGGGAGTCCCTGAGCCTTTCACACAGGAGCTCATTGCACTCTTCATTTGCCTTCCAGATTAAACCCTACCCTTGTTGCTGCGTTCGGAGCCTGTGCCTTGACGAGGCAGTGCAACTACCAGGCTTTCCAGAAGCATCAACGCTCAATGACAACCTCGGACATGATTGTGGAGATCAGTACGGCTTTTAACAAACTCTTTGATAGCTACAGGGATGAATAGGTGGTTGAAGGGACAGGTGTAATGAATGCTATACTGACCGGCCAGAGTTTGTGGTTAGTCCTGGCTGTTTGCAGGCAGCTCACATAAAGTAACTTGGTAAAGTTTCGATGATGTTTTTCAAAAATGTACAAGCCCGGCAGCCAGCTAAAGAAGTGGATCCAGCAGTGCCGATGGGCCGAATTCCTATCTCCGGAAAAACACATCAAAATAATGGAAATGTAATGTAAGTGCTGGGGTGGGACAGGGCGGCTGGGGTGGGTCAGGGCGTGTGGGGTGGGACAGGGCGGCTGGGGTGGGACAGGGCGGGTGGGGTGGGTCAGGGCGTGTGGGGTGGGACAGGGCGTGTGGGGTGGGTCAGGGTGGCTGGGGTGGGACAGGGCGTGTGGGGTGGGACAGGGCAGCTGGGGTGGGACAGGGCGTGTGGGGTGGGTCAGGGTGTGTGGGGTGGGACAGGGCAGCTGGGGTGGGACAGGGCGTGTGGGGTGGGTCAGGGTGTGTGGGGTGGGACAGGGCATGTGGGGTGGGTCAGGGTGGCTGGGGTGGGTCAGGGCGTGTGGGGTGGGACAGGGCGTGTGGGGTGGGTCAGGGCGGCTGGGGTGGGACAGGGCGTGTGGGGTGGGTCAGGGCGGCTGGGGTGGGACAGGGCGTGTGGGGTGGGACAGGGCGTGTGGGGTGGGTCAGGGCGTGTGGGGTGGGTCAGGGCGTGTGGGGTGGGTCAGGGCGTGTGGGGTGGGTCAGGGCGTGTGGGGTGGGACAGGGCGTGTGGGGTGGGTCAGGGCGGCTGGGGTGGGACAGGGCGTGTGGGGTGGGACAGGGCGTGTGGGGTGGGTCAGGGCGTGTGGGGTGGGTCAGGGCGGCTGGGGTGGGACAGGGCGTGTGGGGTGGGACAGGGCGTGTGGGGTGGGACAGGGCGTGTGGGGTGGGACAGGGCGTGTGGGGTGGGTCAGGGTGGCGAGCCCAGTATTCTAAACCTCAATGTTACCATGCTTCAGCCTTTCTGTTGGATGAGTTGATAAAGTGTTGTTTGATGTTAATTTCACTTCCTGATCTAAATAAAAACATTACAACATTGTATTAAACAGATTTTTCAATACTGGTGTCTACATCTCTTGTTTTATTAGCGGAGTATACAAATTTGAGAGCAATTTGCCTTTGTCTATAACTCGCTGATCAGTGTAGTGATTGGTTGAGATATGATAAGATTTAAGATTGTTGCTGGGTCACCTGGACATGAACCCAGTGTGAAAATCGGGGGGTTCCCATTCAATAAGATTGTGGCTGATCGGATTGTGACCTCGACCCCACATTGCTGCTGACCCCCGATAACCTTTTACCTCCTTGTTGGTCAAAAATCTATCTACCTCCACCTTAAAGGTATTCAGTCAGCCGGCCTCCGCCACTCTCTGGGGGAAGAGTTCCACAGACTATCAACCCTTTGAAAGAAGAAATTATTCATCTTCAAAGGGTCACTCCTCATTTTTAAACGGTGTCCTTTAGTTCCAGCCTTTCCCACAAGGGAAACATCCTCTCAGCATCCACTCGGTCAAATCCCCTCCGGAACGTGTGTTTCGATAAGATCACCTCTCATTCTTCTAAATTCCAATGGTCAAAGGCCATTGTTCAATCTTTCAACATCAGATAACCCCTTCATCCCAGGAATGAGTTGTGAACCTTCTCTGAATTACTTCCAAGCAATTCAATTCTTTCTTAAATAAGGAGGGCCAAACTGTACTTTAGATTTGGCCTCTCAAATTCCCAGTACAACCTTCCGATATTTATATTCTATTCCACTTGCAATTATCGGCAACTGTCTTCCTAATCACTTTCTGTACTATCTTTTTGTGATTCATGTACCAAGACACCCCGATCCCTCTGCATCTCTAAGAGTTCTGCAATCTCTCTCCATTTAGATAATTTGCTGCTTTACTATTCTTTCTGCCAAAGTAGACAAGTTCACGTTATTCTCAATCTGCCAAATTTCTTGCCCTTTCACTTAACCTGTTGATATCCTTTTGCTGATTTCTTCTGTCCTCTTCACACCTCACTGTCCTATCTTGGTGTCATTGGCGAATTTAGCAACCGTACATAGAACCTACAGTGCAGAAGGAAGCCCTCGCTTCCACCCTATTCCTGTAACCCAATAACCCCTCCTAACCTTTTTGGACACAAAGGGCAATTTGTTTTTTTAATTTAGAGTACCCAATTCATTTTTTCCAATTAAGGGGCAATTTAGCGTGGCCAATCCACCTACCCTGCACATCTTTTGGATTGTGGGGGCGAAACCCATGCAAACACAGGGAGAATGTGCAAACTCTACACAGACAGTGACCCAGAGCCGGGATCAAACCTGGGACCTTTGTGCTGTGAGGCAACAGGGCTAACCCACTGCTCCACCGTGCTGCCCATACAAAGGGCAATTTATCATGGCCAATCCACCGAACCTGCACATCTTTGGACTGTGGGAGGAAACCGGAGCACCCGGAGGAAACCCACGCAGACACGGGGAGAACGTGCAGACTCCGCACAGACAGTGACCCAAGCCGGGAATCGAATCTGGGACCCTGGTGCTGTGAAGCCACAGTGCTAACCACTGTGCTACCATGCTGCCCATTTGGTCCCTTCACCCAAATCATTGATACAATTGTAACCAGCTGATGTCCCAGCACTGATCCCTGTGTCACTCCACTCATTACATCTCGGCAACCTGAAAATTATCCATTTACACCTACTCTATTTCCTGTTAGCTAACAAATCCTTTATCCGTGTTAATATGTAACCCTGTACACCAGGAGCTCTTTATTTTGCTTAGTAAACTTTGATGTGGCAGCACCTTGTCAAATGCCTTCTGGAAATATAATTACTGAACAGCCACAATATTTTATCCATAGTGTGTGTTACTTCCTCAAAGGACTCTAATAAATTAATCAAACATGATTTATCTTTCCCGAAACCTGCAGACTCTGCCTGATTGTATTGAGATTTTCTAAGTTCCGAACTACAATCTCCTCAGTAATAGATTCCCACCTTTTCCCTCTGACAGATGTTAGGCTAACTGGCCTGCAATTTCCTGTTTCTGTCTTTCTCCTTTCTTGAATCAAGACATTTGCTATTTTCCAATCTGATGGGATCTTTACAGAATATAAGTAGTTTTGGAAGATCAAAACCAATGCATCTACTATCTCAGCAGACACTTACTTTTTTTGGAGTTTGGATGAAGTTCCTGGGGACTTGTCCGCTTTTAGTTCCAGTCGTTTTCGCCAGCGTCCATTGCCTGCTGATTGTAATTACTTTTAGTCTCTCCCTTTCCACCCTGTGGATTTACAATGTTATTACCATGCCCGACCCGACCCCAACAGTGGCTGGGATACTGGACAGAAACCCCAATATTTTTATTTAATTTGTAAAACTGTGAGGAAAGGATAACTCGATCCAGGAGTGATTCCATCCACAAATAGGGTGATGGTATATTAACCAAACTTCATTACTAACACAGGATTAAAAGTAACATTATACACAAAAATAGCTCACAATTACCTATTAAACAATGCTCAACAATGACAATGAAACACTAAATCCTAACACTATCTTTATCTCCACTCAAGCAAAACCCACCTCAGGTCAAAATTCTAAATACAGTTAGCAGACCCAGGAATACTTGCTGCAAAGAGATGTCTTGAATAAACTGCTTTGAAAGAGAGATTCTTGTCTGTGTCAAACTACTAACTTCCCAGCATTTGGCAAAAAGCTGCTTGTCTGTTCATATCCCCAATCTAAACGGAAGTGAAAACTCAACACCTGACTGCTTCAGCCCCGGCTCCTCCCGTTAACTATATCGTCTTACTAAAGCTAAACACAATGGGCACAATTTAAATCAGGGGTTTGATAGTGGGCCTCAGCAGGGAACGCTTGGTCAAGACTGCACTTTCTGCAATGAAGAATTCTGCTCGCCGGATCTCCTCAGTATAGCAATAGATCGGGATGCTATTTCTAAATTGTGTCACAATCTCTGGACCCCCTATGTGACCCCCAGCCCCTTCCCCCAAACCCCAATGCACTATGGGAGGGTAGCACCCAGGTGGCACTGCCAGTATGCCACCCTGCCCAAAGGGCTGGCACCTGGGGGCCTCTCTAATCCCCTGGGAGACCCCCGAGTGCCGTTCCATCTGGTCCCCATTTGTGTAGACCAGTATTGAACGGCGCTCGCCAGAGGTGAAGGGGATAGACGCCAACATCTCGGGTACCTCGGGAATTGCATATTACAGTGAGACTAGCTGTTTCGCTTTAATATGCAGATTTGCCAAAACGTGATCCCGCTCATAATGGGCAGGATTACAACACAATGTTTATCGCATTAGATCTCATGAGGCATTGCGAACCAGGTAGATCCCAGAATCAGGATCTCCCGGCTTCTATCAACCACGCTGTGCCGAGCTGCTTTTCGGGACAGCGAGGCCGTTCGATTACACCTAATGTCTCTAATTATCTATTCCCCAGGGAACCTTTGAAAAACAAAATTGCATTAGCTCAACTTCTACAATACTTTAATTATCCCTTTTGTAACCACAAAGCCTAATTGCCTTTCAAACCAGGATTTTTAAAAAACATGACTGCAGCAGTCTCACACACTAACCCGGTTTTTAACCCTTACTGCGCCAAATACATATAATAAAATATATCTGAAATTCCTACAGTCATCACAATCATTTCTGGCAAATTACTTGTGTTATCTACAGTGAAGACAATACAGTGAAGACAATGCAATGAAGACAATACAGTGAAGACAGTACAGTGAAGAAAATGCAGTAAAGAAAATGCAGTAAAGACTGTACAGTGAAGACAACACAGTGAAGACAATACAGTGAAGACAATGCAGTGAAAACAATACAGTGAATACAGTACAGTGAAGACAATACAGTGAAGACAGTACACTGAAATTGTCTTCGCTGTATTGTCTTCACTGCATTGTCTTCACTGCATTGTTTCACTGCATTGTCTTCACTGTACTGTCTTCACTGTATTTTCTTCACTGTATTGTCTTCACTGCAATGTCTTCACTGCATTGTCGTCACTGCATTGTCTTCACTGCATTGTCGTCACTGCATTGTCTTCACTGCATTGTCTTCACTGTACTGTCTTCACTGTACTGTCTTCACTGTATTGTCTTCACTGTACTGTATTCACTGTATTGTCTTCACTGCATTGTCTTCACTGTATTGTCTTCACTGTACTGTATTCACTGCATTGTCTTCACTGTATTGTCTTCACTGTACTGTATTCACTGCATTGTCTTCACTGTATTGTCTTCACTGTACTGTATTCACTGCATTGTCTTCACTGTATTGTCTTCACTGTACTGTATTCACTGTATTGTCTTCACTGCATTGTCTTCACTGTACTGTATTCACTGTATTGTCTTCACTGCATTGTCTTCACTGTATTGTCTTTACTGTATTCACTGCATTGTCTTCACTGTATTGTCTTCACTGTACTGTATTCACTGCATTGTCTTCACTGTATTGTCTTCACTGTACTGTATTCACTGTATTGTCTTCACTGCATTGTCTTCACTGTATTGTCTTCACTGCATTGTCTTCACTGTACTGTATTCACTGTATTGTCTTCACTGCATTGTCTTCACTGTATTGTCTTCACTGCATTGTCTTCACTGTATTGTCTTCACTGTACTGTATTCACTGCATTGTCTTCACTGTATTGTCTTCACTGTACTGTATTCACTGCATTGTCTTCACTGTATTGTCTTCACTGTACTGTATTCACTGTATTGTCTTCACTGCATTGTCTTCACTGTATTGTCTTCACTGCATTGTCTTCACTGTACTGTATTCACTGTATTGTCTTCACTGTATTGTGAATTTACACTGAATTATACACTTTTTATTTAATTTATACTATCTTTAACTTTTCTAGTTAGCCACTGATATGATAATGGAGTAAACGCCTGAATTACTAAGGGACATACTGAACTTTTAAATAAGATGTGTTTTTAAAAAGGGGACATCCAAGCCAAAGAGGAGGTAAATTCGGTCACTGTGTGAATTGCTCCAGCTTGGGTGATAGAGAGAGAGAGAGACAATGGAATGTTACACCCTATCAAACATTTGAAAGGAAGAAGCTATGCAAACATGAACTGCTATCTCCTGTGGAGATAATTGAAACTGGCTATCATCTTGGTTGGAATTATATCCTGTAAATTATGTCGTGGACCAGTTTGTGGATTATTGCCTTCCATGAATTTACAAGAGACATCTAAAAAGCCAGCTGCAAAACTTGGACAGTGTTGACTAGTGCTGGGGAGGTCAGAGTTTGTGACACAGAAACAAAAAGACAGCAGAGCCCCCCTTGCTCTGACAGAAAAAATTACAAGTCATGTTCTCGGATTGCTGGACAATCAGCAAAGCCACAGCTGAAGAGGAAGCAGTACAATGTCTCAGCCTAACTTGGAATCTCGAAACCACTACTCAACTGCTCAAGTCAGCGCTATTTGAATTGTAATCTCAAATGGCTGCAATGTTTCACCATCTACTCCTCACCAATAAGTCAAAGACTGATTTGTATATCTTTTAAACTTATTTTGGACTTGGTTCTCATTTCTAATCTAAACGGGGAGAGACATTGGGGTGCTCCAGTGCAGAGGGATCTAGTGTCATTTAAGTGTCCCTTTACGGGCAGCACGGTGGCCTAGTGGTTAGCACAACCGCCTCACGGCGCTGAGTCCCAGGTTCAATCCCGGCTCTGGGTCACTGTCCGTGTGGAGTTTGCACATTCTCCCCGTGTCTGCGTGGGTTTCGCCCCCACAACCCAAAAATGTGCAGAGTAGGTGGATTGGCCACACTAAATTGCCCCTTAATTGGAAAAAATAATTGGGTACTCTAAACTTTAAAAAAAAAAAAGTGTCCCTTTACGAAAAATGTGTTTTATCAAATGGCTGCAGTGATATCATTGTGTGGGTGGAGCTGGAATGTGATTCTGCTTTTTACTTTCGTTTTGAGCTGGAAGCTCTTTTTGGCTGTTTTAGTTTCACTTTCAGTTGGAGAGCTGCATTCAAACAAGAAGGTGTATCTCTCTCTCTCTAAAGAATGTCTCCAGATCACTTGATGATTTCAAAGTAATACCTGTTTTTGTAGAGAATGTGGGCGGAATTCTCCGCTCCCGTGGAAAATCGAGAAGGCCGTCGTGATCTCGGCCGAGTTTCACGGCGGCCTCGGAGGCCGCTCCTCTCACCTTATTCACCCCCACCCAAGGGGCTAGGAGCGGTGCTCCGTTATTCTCGGCCGCCGGGCCTTGTCGCTGGCGTCAAGGCCCGGCGCGCAGAGAATGACGCGGCCGACGCACCTAATGACATCAGCCGTGCATGCGCGGGTTGGCCGCCTTCCCCTCCGCCGCCCCGCAGGACGTGGCGGCTTCAGCTTGCGGGGTGGCGAGAGGAAAGAGTGCGTCCCCTTGAGACGCCAGCCCGATGATCAGTGGGCACCGGTCGCGGGCCAGTCCCCCCCCGAGCACGGCCGTGGTGCTCACTCCCTTCTCCGCCCCCCACAAGCGTCAAACCAGCGTTTGGCGCCATGTTCACGATGTCAGCGACCAGGTGTGGTTGCCGCTGGCTTGAACCGGTCGTGAACGGCAGGCCACTCGGCCCATCCGTGTCGGAGAATCGCCGGTTGCCGTGAAAAACGGCGAGCGGCGATTCTTCCGAGCGGGGGGTGGGAGAATCGCGGGGGGTGCCAGGGGGGCGTGACGTGAGTCGCCCGGCCCTCCCGCGATTCTCCCACCCAGCGTGGGGAGTGGAGAATCGTGCCCTGCAAACCTACTGTCTTTGTTAAAAAGGATTTTTAGACTTTTTTTTTTAAATAATTTTTATTGAAAAATTTTGATTTTATACAACATTGACGCACCTTAGTAATATACCGAAAATAACAATAATATTAACAATCATATACATTCGTCCGATCCCCATGAACAACCGAGCATTTTAACAACAACGCAAATTAACATTATAAAGTTACAGAATAAACACTACAATAATGCACCCCCCCCCCCCCCCCCTCCCCCCCCTCGACACCGTCCCCGTCCCCCACTTCCAGAATTCTTCCAGTGCTGGGCATGCCCAGAACATACAACTCAACTCTATTAACAAAACAACCGCGGTAACACCCCAAGAACAATACCCACCCAACTTCAAAAGCAACTACAAACAAACAAAAAAACAAAACAAAAGAACACTCAACAACAAAAGGGAAAGAGATAACACCCGCCACATCCCACAGACCCATGTACACAGTTCTCCCTCCCCCAGATACAAACCCCCCCCCCCCCGGGTTGCTGCTGCTGTCGGCCTATTTCCCTACCGTTCCGCCAGGAAGTCCAGGAAAGGCTGCCACCGCCTAAAGAACCCCTGTACTGATCCCCTCAGGGCAAATCTCACCTTCTCCAATTTGATGAACCCCGCCATGTCATTGATCCAGGCCTCCACGCTTGGGGGCCTCGCATCCTTCCATTGAAGCAAGATCCTCCGCCGGGCTACTAGGGACGCAAAGGCCAGAACACCGGCCTCTATCGCCTCCTGCGCTCCCGGCTCCACTGCAACCCCAAAAATTGATAGTCCCCAGCCTGGCTTGACCCTGGATCCCACCACCCTCGACACCGTCCTTGCTACCCCCCTTCCAAAATTCCCCCAGCGCTGGGCACACCCAAAACATATGGGCGTGGTTCGCTGGGCTCCCCGAGCACCTAGCACACCTGTGCTCGCCCCCGAAAAACCTGCTCATCCTCGTCCCAGTCATGTGGGCCCTATGCAGCACCTTGAATTGTATGAGGCTAAGCCTCGCACAGGAAGAGGAGGCATTCACTCCAGGGCATCCGCCCACGTCCCCTCCTCAATCTCCTCACCCAGCTCCTCTTCCCATTTACCCTTCAGTTCCTCCATCGAGGCCTCGTCTACCTCCTGCATTACCCGGTATATGTCCGAAATCCTCCCTCCTCCAACCCACACCCCCGAGAGCAACCGATCCCGCACCCCTCGTGGAGGCAGCAAGGGGAACCCCTCCACCTGCTGCCTGGCAAACGCCCTAACCTGCATTTACCTAAACATGTTCCCCAGGGGGAGCCCAAACTTCCCCTCTAACTCCCCCAAGCTCGCGAACCTCCCCTCCACAAACAGGTCCCTCAACCTCCTAACCCCTGCCCTGTGCCAGCCCAGAAATCCGCCGTCAATGCTCCCTGGGACAAACCGATGGTTCCCCCATATCGGGGCCTCCATCGAGCCCCCCACTTCTCCCCTGTGCCGTCTCCATTGCCCCCAAATTTTGAGGGTAGCCGCCACCACCGGGCTCGTGGTATACCTCGTTGGAGGGAGCGGCAACGGCGCCGTTACCAGCGCCTCCAGGCTCGTGCCCACACATGATGCCGCCTTCATCCTCTTCCATGCTGCCCCTTCCTCGTCCATTACCCACTTACGCACCATCGCTGCGTTGGCAGCCCAGTAGTACCCACAGAGGTTGGGCAACGCCAGCCCCCCCCCCATCCCTGCCTCGCTCCAGGAACACTCTTCGAACCCTCGGAGTCCCATGCGCCCACACAAATCCCGTGATACTCCTGTTGACCCTCCTAAAAAAGGCCTTCGGGATAAGGATGGGGAGGCACTGGAACAGGAACAAAAACCTCGGGAGCACCGTCATCTTAACGGACTGCACCCTCCCCGCCAGTGGCAGCAGTAACATATCCCACCTCTTAAACTCCTCCTCCATCTGCTCCACCAACCTTGTGAGGTTGAGCTTGTGCAGGGCCCCCCAACTCCCAGCCACCTGGACCCCTAGGTACCTGAAGCTCTTCCTTGCCTGCTTCAATGGGAGCCTACCAATACCTTCCTCTTGATCCCCCGGATGCACCACAAACAACTCACTCTTGCCCAGGTTCAGCTTATACCCCGAGAAACCCCCGAATTCACTAAGAATCCTCATCACCTCTGGCATCCCCCCCACCGGGTCCGCCACATACAGCAGCAGGTCGTCCGCATACAGCGACACTCGATGCTCCTCCCCACCCCGCACCAGGCCCCTCCAGTTCCCTGACTCCCTCAATGCCATGGCCAGGGGCTCAATCGCCAACGCGAAGAGCAAGGGGGACAGGGGGCACCCCTGTCTCGTCCCCCGGTACAGCCGAAAGTACTCCGACCTCCTATTCGTGGCTACACTCGCCATCGGGGCCTCGTAGAGCAGCCTCACCCACCGGATAAACCCCTCCCCAAACCCGAACCTCTCCAACACCTCCCACAAATATTCCCACTCAACCCTATCGAAGGCCTTCTCCGCATCTAATGCCACCACTATCTCCGCCTCCCCTTCCACAGCCGGCATCATAATGATATTGAGGAGCCTTCGCACGTTCGTATTCAACAGCCTTCCCTTCACAAACCCCGTCTGGTCCCCTTCCCGTACCAGCCTCCCCGGACAGGCGCCGGAATGTGGCGACTAGGGGATTTTCACAGTAACTTCATTGAAGCCTACTCGTGACAATAAGTGATTTTCATTTCATTTTTCATGAATGACCCCGGGCACGCAATCCTCTATTCTAGTGGCCAGGATCTTTGCCAGCAGCTTAGCATCGGCGTTCAGCAGCGAAATCGGCCTATATGATCCACACTGCAGAGGGTCCTTGTCCCGCTTCAGGATCAAGGAAATCAGCGCCCGTGACATAGTTGGGGGCAAAGCCCCCCCCCCCCCCTCCCTTGCCTCGTTAAAGGTCCGGACCAACAGGGGGCCCAACAGGTCCAAATACCTTTTATAAAATTCGGCCGGAAACCCGTCCGGCCCCGGCGCCTTCCCCGACTGCATGCTCCCTATCCCTTTGACCACCTCCTCCAGCTCGATCGGCGCCCACAGTCCCTCCACCTGCTCCTCCTCCACCCTCGGGAATCGCAGCTTGTCCAAGAAGCGCCCCATTCCACCCCCCTCCACCGGGGATTCCAACCGGTACAGTTCCCCATAGAAGTCTCTGAAGACCCCATTAACATCTACCCCCCTCCGCACCATCTTCCCAGCTCTATCCGTCACTCCCCCAATCTCCCTGGCTGCGTCCCGCTTTCGGAGCTGGTGTGCCAGCATCCTACTCGCCTTCTCCCCGTATTCATACACCGCCCCCTGTGCTTTCCTCCACTGAGCGTCCGCCTTTCTGGTAGTCAATAGGTCGAATCTGGCCTGAAGGCTACGCCTCTCCCCCAGCAATCCCTCCTCCGGAGCCTCCGCATATCTCCTATCCACCCTCACCATCTCCCCCACCAATCCCTCCCTCTCCCTCTGCTCTCCCCTCTCCCTATGGGTTCGGATGGAAATCAACTCCCCTCTAGTCACCGCCTTCAATGCCTCCCAGACCGTCCCCACTTGGACCTCCCCGTTATCGTTGGCCTCGAGGTACCTCTCAATACACCCCCGAACCCTCTCGGCCACCTCCTCGTCTGCCAGCAGCCCCACCTCCAAGCGCCAGAGCGGCGCTGGTCCCTCTCCTCCCCCAGCCCGAGGTCCACCCAGTGCGGGGCATGATCTGAAATGGCAATGGCAGAGTATTCAGCATCCTCCACCCTCGAAACCAGCCCCCTGCTCAGGACAAAAAAATAAATCCTTGAGTAGGCCTTATGTACGTGGGAGAAAACGAGTATTCCTGGCCCTTGGCCTCGCAAACCTCCAGGGGTCCACCCCCCCCCATCTGGTCCATGAATCCCCTCAGCACCGTAGCCGCCGCCGGCCTCCTACCCGTCCGGGACCTGGATCAGTCCAATGGGGGATCCAGCACCGTGTTGAAATCCCCCCCCCCCCCCCCCATGATCAGGCCCCCCACCTCCAGGTCCGGAATGCAGCCCAATATACGCCGCATAAACCCCGCATCGTCCCAATTTGGGGCATAAACATTCACCAACACCACCAGCTCCCCCTGCAGCTTGCCACTCACCATCACATACCTCCCGCCACTGTCAGCCACCACATTTAACGCCTCAAACGATACCCTCTCCCCCACCAGGATCGCCACCCCCGATTCTTCTCATCCAGCCCTGAATGACACACTTGGCCCACCCACCCCTTCCTCAGCCGAACCTGGTCCGCCACTCTCAGGTGTGTCTCCTGGAGCATGGCCACATCCGCCTTCAGCCCCTTCAGGTGCGCAAATACCTGGACCCGTTTGACCGGCCCATTCAGCCCCCTCACATTCCAGGTTATCAGCCGGATCAGAGGGCTCCCTGCCCCCCTCCCCTGCCGATTAGCCATACCCCATCCCTTGCCATGTCTGGATGTGCGGGTGGTAAAAGGTGTGGATAAAGTAGGCATGGAGCGGTTGCTTCCTCTTGTGGGGCATTCTAGAATCAGAGGTCATAGTCTTAGGATAAGAGGCAGCAGTTTTAAAACGGAGATGAGGAGAAACTACTTCTCCCAAAGGGTTGTGAATCTGTGGAATTCGCTACCCCAGAGTGTGGTGGATGCTGAGACAGTGAGTAAATTTAAGGAGGAGTTAGACAGATTTTTAATTGGTAATGGGTTGAAGGGTTATGGAGAACAGGCAGGGCGGAGGAGTTGAGGCCTGGATGGAATCAGCCATGATCGTATTGAACGGTGGAGCAGGATCAAGAGGCTAAATTGCCGACTCCTGCTCCTAATTCTTATGTTCTCAGAACTATTCTGTCCAATTCCACCTTCCAGCTCTTGGTCTGTAGCCCTGTAGGTAACAGCATCTCAAGCACAAATCTGGTGTTGCTGATTAATTAGGGGATCAGGGGTTACGGGGAGAAGGCAGGAGAATGAGGATGAGGAACATATCAGCCATAATCGAATGGTGGAGCAGGCTCGATGGGCCGAATGGCCTAATCCTGCTCCTATAGCTTGTGGTCTTCTGGTTTTATTCTATTCCTCATTTTTAGTAGCTAACAAACTCACTCTTTCTTTAACTCCACAAAGTCTGGTTAAATTGGCTCCTTTTAAACCATAAATACATTGGGACTGGGGAAAGGGATCTGCAAAGGAAAGGATCCTTTTTGATCTTGTTGCGACCAACTGAGAAGCCAGTTCATCCCTCCTCAACCAGGGACATAACAATTTGGGCATATACCATCTGAAATTTAACAATTTGGGCGTATTGTGCCAAGACAGAAGGCAGTGCCAGTACTTGCATTACGGGATGGGAGGACAAGATTTAGAGAAGAGGTCGGGAGGGGAAGGGCCCAGGACCACAGACAACATAGAATTTACAGTGCAGAAGGAGGCCATTCGGCCCATCGAGTCTGCACTGGCCCTTGGCAAGAGCACCACACTTAAGCCCACACTTCCACCCTATTCCCGGAACCCAGTAACCCCACCTAACCTTTATGGACAGAGGGCAATTTATCATGGGCAATCCACCTAACCTGCACATCTTTGTGTTGCTCGTTATGCTTTCCTTAATTTGCTCTGCTTTAATTACCTTTGCTCAAGAGTCGCCAGGTATCTTTCTGATACCACCACAGGGTTCAAAACCGAATACTGATCAAAGACTCGATACACCAGTTAGTAAGTTTAAAATCAATGCACATTTATTTACACACACAGTCAATTATTACTCATGCACAAACTCTACTCACTAAACTACAACTACTACTAAAAGCCTATACTTAGCTTGGGGTGCCCACTCAGTCAGAGGAACAATGGCCGTTGTCCATTCTGATACTGTTGGCTTCGAACTAGTACAGAATAGTAGCGAGGAGCGCCTATCTCGTAGCGTGCATTGACCTTAGACTTCCTTGGCTGGTGCTTGGCGGGTCTCTCGTCGCTGAGAGCCAAGGTGAAGGTGAAGAAGAAGAGAGTGCTCTGACCCTGGGGACTCCTCTTCATACCCCAAAGGGTTTTGCGCCCTTCTGGCCGGTTCCTGAACTTGGCCCCAATTAATTGGACCATGTCCCAATCATTTGTATTGATTCTCTCCAATAACGGGGTTGTTCATTGATCACTGGGCGGGCCCTAGGTAACCGTTGGCCTGCCTTTGTTTTAGTCTCATGTGTTTGTCTGTCTGTCCTTTATTGCCAATTACCCTTTATAATTGGTCACCATCTGTGACTCCCTCATTTTTTTTTAAACCGAATTTCTGGACAAGACATTCTGGAGAAATACTGACACAGTGCGAGCCGTCTTGCAGCCTGTGCAATTTACCATCCCAATGTTAGAGGATGTAAATAGCATGAGGGGAAGCAACCAAAGGGTCGCTGTGAAACAAAACAAAAATCTTTTGAAATGAAAGAGCCAAAATGAGGGGCGTATGGGCCGCGGCGGGTAAGAATTGGATGGAATCCCCGGGTAGGACGGTATGTGCTCTACCCGAGCTTAGCTGACCAGAGGGGGGTCCTCAGGCAGGGTGGGGATAAGTGCCGTTTCTCCACTGCCTGGGTAACCGGCAAGAACGGGTACGAATGTGGTCGTCGTGGGGGGTTGCAGTAATGCTTCTACTGTCAAATCAGAAGAGCAGTTATGAACCAGTGTCTGGCAAATTCTCAGAGGTTTCTGCAGACAAACTAGGCGGGTGTCCGTGGACGAACTTGTTCCATTAACTGCCAGGGGGCGTTAAAGGAGTGGTGGCGGGGGGGCTGTGAAAAATCTGTTAATGCTAAACAATCAACACGTAACGAAACACATACAAACAAACATGCAACAAACATGGTGCAGGTTCCATCAGAAAGGACACCGTATCTCTCTATCGGTTCCTTTTAAACATTATCTGGACACCTCAGTTCTCTGTAGCGAACAGAGTCACAAAGGGATTTGTTTGGTGGGAGTCAGACTCAATGTCATCATCTTCTCCCGGCGTGGTGCCCTGGTAACGTGGTGTGCTGTGGCTGTCGTCAGTGCTCTCGCAGTCGCTGTCGCCGTCGCTGCTGTTTGGGGGTGGGGAGAGGCGGAGTCGTGTGTCTGGGGGCGGAGTCGAAGTTGAGTCTGAGGACGGGCTGGCCTGGCTGGGGGAGGGTAGGAATGCGTCTTCTGTGGGCGGGGCGCGGTCGTCTGTTGCTGCGAGCAGGATGTGGTGTGTGTGGTTGTTCTGCGAGCCATAAGCCTTAAGCTGGTTTATGTTGGAACCACGCAGACTTTCCATTAGGGTGTTTGATTTTGTACACAGAGGGGCTTACTTTGTCCGAAATGGAGTACGGACCTGAGTATTATGGTGAAAGGAATGTGCTCGGGTTGTATAGGGAAAGCATCACTTGCTGCCCTACTTCAAACTCAGTGGCATGCACTGTTAGAACATAGAACATAGAACAGTACAGCACAGAACAGGCCCTTCGGCCCTCGATCTTGTGCCGTGCCATGATCACCCTACTCAAACCCACGTATCCACCCTATACCCGTAACCCAACAACCCCCCCTTAACCTTACTTTTTAGGACACTACGGACAATTTAGCATGGCCAATCCACCTAACCCGCACATCTTTGGACTGTGGGAGGAAACCGGAGCACCCGGAGGAAACCCACGCACACACGGGGAGGACGTGCAGACTCCGCACAGACAGTGACCCAGCCAGGAATCGAACCTGGGACCCTGGAGCTGTGAAGCATTTATGCTAACCACCATGCTACCGTGCTGCCCCGTGTTGTATTGAAACAAGCCTTGCTCTGTTACTTCCTTGTTCCCAGTCTCACAGCTGCTGCGAGTTGGGCTGCATTAACATTCTCTATTAACTGTTGCACAGCGTTTTCGTGTGTGAGGGCTGTCACTGCGGGGCTGGTCAAATCTAATCCTAATAAATATTCCGTTCCTTTCATGGGGCGTCCGGTCATGAGAGTGTGGGGGGTGTATCCTGTGAACGTGGATACCGTGTTTCTTAAAAACATTAACACAAATGGTAGAACTGAGTCCCAGGTGCTGTTGTTCTGCTGGACCATTTTCCTAAGGGTGGCTTTCAGTGTCCTATTCATGCGTTCGACGATACCACTTGACTGGGGGTGGTACGCGATATGAAACTTTTGAGTAATTCCAAAAATTGTGAGGACGTTTTTCATAACTCATCCTGTGAAATGGGAGCCTTGATCGGACTCTATACTGCGGGGGAGTAAAGATGTGGTGGGTCAGTATTTTGCCTGTGGTCTTTGCCGTATTAGTGCGCGATGGAAAAGCTTCCACCCATTTTGTGAAGGTGTCGATGACCACCAACACATACTTATATCCGTTTCTGCAAGGGGGTAGGGGTCCTATGAAGTCTATCTGGAGATTAGTCCAGGGACCATTAACGGGGCGGGTGTGGCTAAGTTGAGCCCTCTTTGCGTATCTGTCCGGATTGTTCTGGGCACAGATTAAGCAATTCTCAACGTAGTGTGTCACATCGGCTTTTAAATTTGGCCACGAGCAGAGCGGTCTGAGGTGGGCTAAAGTGGGTTCAATTCCCTGATGTCCGTGATTGTCATGGAACTGACAAATGAGTTGGTTCCTATCCTGCTCTGGAACTGCATAAAGGCTGTCTTTTAGAATCACACCATCATGTGTGGTCATGGAATTCTTAAATCTGTCATAAGGGGCTGGGAAGGTTCCCGTTAAAACTTCCCTGAGTTTCTCATCCTGTTTCTGTGCCTGTGCTAAATCCTGGATGTTGGTCTGTGAGACCTGAACTGCGTGTACTGGGGTGCTTTCGGGGGGGGGGGGGGGGGGGGGGGGACCCCCCTGCCTTTGCGAGGGCGTCTGCTTTAAAATTACCAGGGGGGGGAAGAACGGTGGTGACTGCTAGCTTTAACAATTCCGTATTTCCTATCCTTTGCCTGCTTTAAAATATGGCAGAGTAATGGGGCTGATGGTAGGGGTTTTCCGTCTGCAGAAACAAATCCTCTTGTTTCCCACAGGGGTAGGAATTCCGTCAAACTATTATAGACGTACAGGCTGTCTGAATAGATGTCTGCTGGGGTGGGGAACGAGTCAGGGTGGTCTACTATATACGCTATCGCTGCTAGTTCTGCTGCCTGCAAGCCTGGATGTCCTGGTAGTTTCAGGGAGATCTCATCTAGAGCGCGTCCCTGCGCGTCCTCTACATAAATGCCGCATCCTGTTATACGTTTGCCATCTAAAACTGTGGAGGAGCCATCCACATAGATTTTTAGGGGTGCGCACGTGTCTGTGGGCTGCGGTCTCTGGGGTGAACTACCTATTTTCCTGGGAGGTGTCTTTGGAATGAATGGGCCTGTGTTGTGCTGTGTGGAGATAATCTCACATTCATGAGGGGTGCCTGGGTACTGTAAATTGTCTGCAAGGAAAGTGTGTGTCTTTGTGCGTTTTACTGTGATGTCCCGTCCCTGTAAAAGAAGGGTCCAATGGGCTGCTCGGATTTGGCTGACTGCCATCTTTAAGTCGGCTGCCTAACAAAAGCTGTGTTGGGGTGTGTTCTGTGAGGATGGTGATAGGGTTGAGTCCTGTGATGTGTGAGGTTGAGGTGAGGGACACCGTCAGTGTCCCTGCTGATTTCATCTGTGGGAAGTGCACCCAACTCCAGCTCCTCAAAAACCGTGTTAGGGACCTGGAGCTTGAGCTGGATGAACTTCGGATCATTCGGGAGGCAGAGGGGGTCATAGATAGGAGCTTCAGGGAAGTAGTTACACCAAAGACTGGAGATAGATGGGTAACTGTAAGAGGGACTGGGAAGAAGCAGTCAGTGCAGGGACCCCCTGCGGTCGTTCCCCTGAGTAACAAGTATACCGTTTTGGATACTTGTGGGGGGGACGACTTACCAGGGGTAAGCCATGGGGTACGGGCCTCTGGCACGGAGTCTGTCCCTGTTGCTCAGAAGGGAAGGGGGGAAAGGAGTAGAACATTAGTAATTGGGGACTCAATAGTCATGGGCACAGATAGGAGATTTTGTGGGAGCGAGAGACTCACGTTTGGTATGTTGCCTCCCAGGTGCAAGGGTACGTGATGTCTCGGATCGTGTTTTCCGGGTCCTTAAGGGGGAGGGGGAGCAGCCCCAAGTCGTAGTCCACATTGGCACTAACGACATAGGTAGGAAAGGGGACAAGGATGTCAGGCAGGCCTTTAGGGAGCTAGGATGGAAGCTCAGAGCGAGAACAAACAGAGTTGTTATCTCTGGGTTGTTGCCCGTGCCACGTGATAGTGAGATGAGGAATAGGGAGAGAGAGCAATTAAACACGTGGCTACAGGGATGGTGCAGGCGGGAGGGATTCAGATTTCTGGATAACTGGGGCTCTTTCTGGGGAAGGTGGGATCTCTATAGACAGGATGGTCTACATCTGAACCTGAGGGGCACCAATATCCGGGGGGGGAGATTTGTTAGTGCTCTTTGGGGGGGTTTAAACTAATTCAGCAGGGGCATGGGAACCTGGATTGTAGTTTTGGGGTACGGGAGATTGAGAGTATAGAGGTCAGGAGCACAGATTTGACTTCGCAGGAGGGTGCCAGTGTTCAGGTAGGTGGTTTGAAGTGTGTCTACTTCAATGCCAGGAGTATACGAAATAAGGTAGGGGAACTGGCAGCATGGGTTGGTACCTGGGACTTCGATGTTGTGGCCATTTCAGAGACATGGATAGAGCAGGGACAGGAATGGTTGTTGCAGGTTCCGGGTTTTAGGTGTTTTAGTAAGCTCAGAGAAGGGGGCAAAAGAGGGGGAGGTGTGGCGCTGCTAGTCAAGGACAGTATTACGGTGGCAGAAAGGATGCAAGATGGGGACCCTTCTTCTGAGGTAGTATGGGCTGAGGTTAGAAACAGGAAAGGAGAGGTCACCCTGTTGGGAGTTTTCTATAGGCCACCTAATAGTTCTAGGGATGTAGAGGAAAGGATGGCGAAGATGATTCTGGAAAAGAGCGAAAGTAACAGGATAGTTGTTATGGGAGACTTTAACTTTCCAAATATTGACTGGAAAAGATATAGTTCGAGTACATTAGATGGGTCGTTCTTTGTACAATGTGTGCAGGAGGGTTTCCTGACACAATATGTTGACAGGCCAACAAGAGGCGAGGCCACATTGGATTTGGTTTTGGGTAATGAACCAGGCCAGGTGTTAGATCTGGAGGTAGGTGAGCACTTTGGAAACAGTGACCACAATTCGGTGACCTTTACGTTAGTGATGGAAAGGGATAAGTATACCCCGCAGGGCAAGAGTTATAGCTGGGGGAAGGGCAATTATGATGCCATTAGACATGACTTAGGATGTGTAGGTTGGAGAAGTAGGCTGCAAGGGTTGGGCACACTGGATATGTGGAGCTTGTTCAAGGAACAGCTATTGCATGTTCTTGATAAGTACGTACCAGTCAGGCAGGGAGGAAGGGGTCGAGCGAGGGAACCGTGGTCTACCAAAGAAGTGGAATCTCTTGTTAAGAGGAAGAAGGAGGCCTATGTGAAGATGAGGCGTGAAGTTTCAGTTGGGGCGCTTGATAGTTACAAGGAAGCGAGGAAGGATCTAAAGAGAGAGCTGAGACGAGCAAGGAGGGGACATGAGAAGTCTTTGGCAGGTAGGATCAAGGAAAACCCAAAAGCTTTCTATAGGTATGTCAGGAATAAAAGAATGACTAGGGTAAGAGTAGGGCCAGTCAAGGACAGTGGTGGGAAGTTGTGTGTGGAGGCTGAGGAGATAAGCGAGATACTAAATGAATACTTTTCGTCAGTATTCACTCAGGAAAAAGATAATATATATATTTTTTTTAAATAATTTTTATTGAAGAAATTTTTCAAAATACAAACATTTTAACCCCCCCTACATTTACATTTAAATTATAATAAAACAAAATCAAACCCCCCTACTTAACAAGAAAAAGAAAAAAGTCCCCCCCCCCCTACTCGCGCGTCCCCCCACCCCCCCCCCCCCGTCTTTGTCCCCCCTCACCCCCCCCTCCTCCCCCCTCCCTCCCGCCCTCCCCTCCCCTCCCGGGTTGCTGCTGTCACGGCCTCAGTTTCTATCTCTGATCCAAGAGGTCTAGGAAGGGTTGCCATCGCCTGAAAAACCCCTGCACCGACCCTCTCAGGGCGAATTTGATCCTTTCCAATTGGATGAAGTTTGCCATGTCGTTTAACCAGGTGTTAACACTCGGAGGCCTTTCGTCCCTCCACTGAATCAGGATCCTCCTCCGAGCCACCAAGGACGCAAAGGCTAATATTCCAGCCTCCCTCGCCTCCTGTACCCCCGGTTCCACCCCAACCCCGAAGATCGCAAGTCCCCATCCTGGCTTGACCCTGGACCCCACCACTCTCGACACCGTCCCTGCCACCCCCTTCCAGAACTCCTCCAGTGCCGGACATGCCCAAAACATATGTGCATGATTCGCAGGGCTTCCCGAACATCTAATACACCTGTCTTCACCCCCGAAAAACCGACTCATCCTTGTCCCCGTCATGTGGGCTCTATGCAGTACCTTAAATTGAATGAGACTTAGTCTCGCACATGACGACGACGAGTTGACCCTCTCCAGGGCGTCTGCCCATGTCCCGTCCTCTATCTGTTCCCCCAGCTCTAACTCCCACTTATCTTTCAGCTCCTCTACTGGTACCTCCTCCACCTCCTGCATAATCTTATAGATGTCCGAGATCTTCCCCTCCCCGACCCAGACCCCTGATAGCACCCTATCACTCACCCCCCTGTCGGGGAGCGCGGGGAACCCCGCTACCTGTCGTCTGGCAAATGCCTTCACTTGGAGGTACCTGAACGTGTTCCCCGGGGGGAGCCCGGAAAAAGATAATATTGTGGAGGAGAATGCTGAGACCCAGGCTATTAGAATAGATGGCATTGAGGTGCGTAGGGAAGACGTGTTGGCAATTCTGGACAAGGTGAAAATAGATAAGTCCCCGGGGCCTGATGGGATTTATCCTAGGATTCTCTGGGAAGCCAGGGAAGAGATTGCTGAGCCTTTGGTTTGATTGTTAGGTCATCATTGGCTACAGGAATAGTGCCAGAGGATTGGAGGATAGCAAATGTGGTCCCTTTGTTCAAGAAGGGGAGTAGAGATAACCCCGGTAACTATAGGCCGGTGAGCCTAACGTCTGTGGTGGGTAAAGTCTTGGAGAGGATTATAAAATATACGATTTATAATCATCTAGATAGGAATAATATGATTAGGGATAGTCAGCATGGTTTTGTGAAGGGTAGGTCATGCCTCACAAACCTTATCGAGTTCTTTGAGAAGGTGACTGAACAGGTAGACGAGGGTAGAGCAGTTGATGTGGTGTATATGGATTTCAGTAAAGCGTTTGATAAGGTTCCCCACGGTCGGCTATTGCAGAAAATACGGAGGCTGGGGATTGAGGGTGATTTAGAGATGTGGATCAGAAATTGGCTAGTTGAAAGAAGACAGCGAGTGGTAGTTGATGGGAAATGTTCAGAATGGAGTTCAGTTACAAGTGGCGTACCACAAGGATCTGTTCTGGGGCCGTTGCTGTTTGTCATTTTTATAAATGACCTAGAGGAGGGCGCAGAAGGATGGGTGAGTAAATTTGCAGACGACACTAAAGTCGGTGGAGTTGTAGACAGTGCGGAAGGATGTTGCAGGTTACAGAGGGACATAGATAAGCTGCAGAGCTGGGCTAAGAGGTGGCAAATGGAGTTTAATGTGGAGAAGTGTGAGGTGATTCACTTTGGAAAGAATAACAGGAATGCAGAATATTTGGCTAATGGTAAAATTCTTGGTAGTGTGGATGAGCAGAGGGATCTCGGTGTCCATGTACATAGATCCCTGAAAGTTGCCACCCAGGTTGATAGGGTTGTGAAGAAGGCCTATGGTGTGTTGGCCTTTATTGGTAGAGGGATTGAGTTCCGGAGCCATGAGGTCATGTTGCAGCTGTACAAAACTCTGGTACGGCCACATTTGGAGTATTGCATACAGTTCTGGTCGCCTCATTATAGGAAGGACGTGGAAGCTTTGGAACGGGTGCAGAGGAGATTTACCAGGATGTTGCCTGGTATGGAGGGAAAATCTTATGAGGAAAGGCTGATGGACTTGAGGTTGTTTTCGTTAGAGAGAAGAAGGTTAAGAGGTGACTTAATAGAGGCATACAAAATGATCAGAGGGTTAGATAGGGTGGACAGCGAGAGCCTTCTCCCGTGGATGGAAGTGGCTAGCACGAGGGGACATAGCCTTAAATTGAGGGGTAATAGATATAGGACAGAGGTCAGAGGTGGGTTTTTTACGCAAAGAGTGGTGAGGCCGTGGAATGCCCTACCTGCAACAGTAGTGAACTCGCCAACATTGAGGGCATTTAAAAGTTTATTGGATAAGCATATGGATGATAAGGGCATAGTGTAGGTTAGATGGCCTTTAGTTTTTTTCCATGTCGGTGCAACATCGAGGGCCGAAGGGCCTGTACTGCGCTGTATCGTTCTATGTTCTAGAAGTACTGTACTGCCCCAAAAACTGCGAGCAGGTGCCTTTCACAGGCAGAAAATCCTTGCTCGACAGGGTCTAAAACTCGGGATGCGTATGCTACGGGTCGTAACTGGTCATGGCGTTCCATGGAACGGCCGAAAGGGTTCGGTCGATGCTTGCTACTTCGATAGCGTACAGGGAAAGTGGGTCT
Source organism: Scyliorhinus canicula (assembly GCF_902713615.1). Taxonomy (NCBI): domain Eukaryota; kingdom Metazoa; phylum Chordata; class Chondrichthyes; order Carcharhiniformes; family Scyliorhinidae; genus Scyliorhinus; species Scyliorhinus canicula. Next base: position 159,218,746 of record NC_052159.1, read on the forward strand.
GGGACCTGTAGTGCGGGGGCTGTGCTGAGTGCTCTGTTTAAAGCATCCACGGCATCTGTATGCTGCGGAAGCCATTCCCAAGGTGCCTGCTTCTTGAGACGTTCCGATAGGGGCGCTGCTTTAGTGGCAAAACCGTCTATATGGTTTCGGCAGTAGCCAACCAGTCCTAAAAATGACCGGAGGGCTGAGACATTGTGGGGAAAGAGCAATTTGACGATCGCGTCAATCCTTTTTTGCTCGATCTCGCGTTTACCATGCGTGATAACTGTTCCCAAGTATATCACTTTTTCTTCCAAAATCTGGGCCTTTTTGGGAATTTACCTTACTGCCAATTTCTTTTAGGAGTCCTAGGAGTTCTGCGAGAAGCGAAATGTGCTCTGCTTTTGTGTCTGTCTGTAGTAGCAGATCATCTACATACTGGACCAGACATTCGGGGCAGGAAAATTTAGCTAATCCATTTGCCAGCTGTTGGTGGAAAATGGAGGGGAAGTTGTGGTAGCCTTGTGGAAGGCACGTCCATGTGTACTGCTGTCCTTTAAAGGTGAAGGCACGCTTTAGCCAATGGAATGGACCAAAAGCCGTTACTAATGTCCAAAACCGTAAAGAATCGTGACTGGAGTCCCTGTTTGAGCACCCTGTACTGGCTACGGTGGGGGCTGCTGCTGGGGTTACTTTGTTCAGTTCCCGGTAATCAATGGTCAGTCGCTATGATCCATCCGGTTTCCTGACGGGCCAAATCGGGGCATTATTAGTGGAGGCTACTGATCTCAGTACGCCCTGGTCTAACAAGTTATCTATAACTTTTGAGATTTCTCCCTCTGCTTCCTAGGGAAACCCGTATTGCTTCTGGGGTCTGGGGTCAGGACCTTTAATCTGCACAGAGCCAGCCATTCTTCCACAGTCGTGCTTGTGCCGTGCAAATGCTGCTTTGTGTACTTGCAGGACTGCCCTAACCTGTTTGTCTGCACTAATGGTTCGCGGGTCAAACCAGTAGTCTCCTACTGAGCTAATCCTGTTTCCATACTCTCCTACTGTGAGCGTGGCGGGGGCTCATGATGCAGTTGCCATTTTCCATACACATTTGTTGACTGGATCAAAGGAAAGGTTGTGGGAGCTCATAAAATCGATCCCTAAAATATGTTCTGCTGTGTGGGGCAGATCAACTAACATTATGGGGTGCTTGGTGGTTATGTGCTCTGAAAGCCATTTTGAACAGAAAGCAGGGATTGCAATTCTGCAATTTGCTTCCGGCACTTTGCGTGGTCTACGGAGCTCTGCCTTTGTTCCATTGTAGAAGCATGGAGTGCTCGTAGGGCTGCTTTTAAATCATTGCACTGTTTCTGCAATTCCTCTACCTGCTGTTCGGTTTCCTGTCTTACCAAGACCACACGTTGTGTGTCCTGGTAGGCTTTATCATACTGGGTCTGGAAGATACTTAAGTGCGCAAGACAAGACTGGTGTGCCCACTTGGCATCATCCACCTCTCTGTCTTTTGCTGCTAACTTCTCTCTCAAATCTTTATTCTCCTTCTCAATCTCGCTTACGACTACCTTACTGGTTCTATCTCTCTCCTCTATCTCTCTACGGAGCGTCCGAACGACCTCCTCTGTGCCTCGCAATTATGCCAGACAGGACACGATTGCCATCGGCTTGCGAGCTTTTCCCAAGCTCTTCTTGTGGATCTTTGTCAGGTTCTCCCACCAAGTATGTCCTATACTCCCGGGACCTGTTTCCTCATTCGCGCAAAATTCACTCCAAAGGGGCATCCTTTCCCTTTGAGGTACTTCCTTATTTCCTCTTCCCAAACGGGACACTGTCCTACTCTGCTGGTCGCTGCGACCTCAAATTCCTGTGGATTCATAAGGCGTTCCATTGCCTTCATTGCCATCTTTCCTATCTCTGGGTTCTCTATTAAATTTGGAACAGGGGCTGATAAAGCGTTGATGTAAACACGGGTACGGCTTACGCTATTTTCCGGCCTACAAAACTCCCGACAGTTTTACGCAACAAAATCTCTCAGGTTTACATTATATCCCTGTTAGCACGCATGCATTAACACACTTCCGAATTCTGGAGGCTTAATCAGTATTGCTTAAACTCTTGTGGTTTTCCTGTTTCCAATTGGATCTCTAATTCAAATTTTGGGTTCTCTCGGAGTGGTGGGGCCACTTCTAAGTCGAATCCCATCAGATGTTGCCAGTAAATGTTGCTCGTTATGCTTTCCTTAATTTGCTCTGTTTTAATTACCTTTGCTCAAGAGTCACCAGGTATCTTTCTGATACCACCACAAGGTTCAAAGCCGAACACTGATCAATGACTCGATACAGCAGGTAGTAAGTTTAAAATCAATGCACATTTATTTACACACACAGTCAGTTATTACTCATGTACAAACTCTACTCACTAAACTACAACTACAACTAAAAGCCTATATGTAGCTTCGGGTGCCCATTCAGTCAGAGGAACAATGGCCGTTGTCCGGTTCTGATCCTGCTGGCTTCGAACTGGTATAGAATAGTAGCTAGGAGCGCCTATCTCGTAGTGTGCGTTGATCTTAGACTTACTTGGTTGGTGCTTGGCGGGTCTCTCGTCGCTGAGAGCCAAGGCCAAGATGAAGAAGAAGAGAGCGATCTGTCTCTGGGGACTCCTCTTTATACCCCAAAGGGTTTCGCGCCCTTCTGGGCGGTTCCTGGACTTGGCCCCAATTAATTGGACCATGTCCCAATCATTTGTATTGATTCTCTCCAATAACGGGGTCGTTCCTTGATCACTGGGCGGGCCCTAGGTGACCGTTGGCCTGCCTTTGTTTTAGTCTCCACTGGCGTCGTGGGGTCTGCCCGGATACCGATTGCCTGAATGTTTCTCTTTTGTCCCCGGAGATAGCTCATTACTATGCTCATTGCTTGTAGTATCAGTTCTGTCTGGGAGCTGCAAGTTCCAATCCACAGGCAAACCTTGCACCTGCTTGTTTTCCTCATACTGTCCAATTTTCCCTGTACTCTTTGTGAATGTCCATTTTGGAATCGGGACGTGGCCACCCCAGGTGGCTACATTTGGACTGTGGGAGGAAACCGGAGCACCCGGAGGAAACCCACGCAGTCACAGGAAGAATGTGCAGACTCCACACAGACAGTGACCCAAGCCGGGAATCGAACCTGGGACTCTGGCACTGTGAAGCAACTGTGATAACCACTGTGCTACCCTGTTGGAGGCCCTGGGCCCTTCTCATCCAGCCTCTCCACTAAAGTCTGAAGACCACCCCCTGGTCCACACAAAACATCGCCAAAGCAAGTAAATGAGAAAGGTGTGCAATCCGCAGTAAAATGGGAGAGATGTTTCCTTGAGCTAACACAGCTTCCAATTCAAGTGTTTAAATTATCAGCTCTCTAAAATCATCAGAGCTGTAAACCTGGCCTGGGGTCAGGTTTGTGGGGGGGGGGGGGGGGGGGGGTATTTATTTTTCAGTTGATATTTGTGCTAATGTTAACATGCTGAGGATTGGAACTCGTTTCCCAGGTCTGGCACCATTATCCCAACTTGACACTTCAATCTTGGCTGCAGTAAGATTACCCACGTCTGAACTAATTTCTTCTTTCTGCTTCTCATCACAGTATCTTAATAGATTATGAGTCAGATTGTTCAATTTTGTGCCACTTGGATTTGTGTTCAGCTCCCCTGGTGTACACTGGGTAAATTGAGGGGTACGTCTGACAAAATGACAGCTGGTAAAAAAGCAAAGTTAGATGTCGGCTCATTTCAGCTTTTTTCCAGAGACAGATATGGATTTATTCAGAAGGTGGAGCGTGCTGTCTGTGTTTTCTGTTGTAAAAATGTGGTTTGTTGCACATTACGTGTTCAGCAGCATTTTCAAACCTTTCTTGATGAAGTTGACATGATTGAATCGGTCAAAAAGGCAGGAGCAGTGTGTGTGAAACAAAGCAATATTTTTAAACGCTTAGGTGTAATTAAACATCAAGGCACAGAAGGCAGTTATAAAATAGACAAAGAACAAAGAAAATTACAGCACGGGAACAGGCCCTTCCAGCCTGCGCCGATCCAGATCCTTTATCTAAACCTGTCGTCTATTTTCCAAGGATCTACTTCCCTCTGTTCCCTGCCCGTTCATATATCTGTCTAGATGCATCTTAAATGATGCTATAGTGCCCGCCTCTACCACCTCTGTTGGCAAGTGTTCCAGGCACCCACCACCCTCTGCGTAAAAAACGTTCCACGCACATCTCCCTTAAACTTTCCCCCTCTCACCTTGAAATCGTGACCCCTTGTAATTGACGCCCCCACTCTTGGAAAAAGCTTGTTGCTATTCAAGCAACAAGGAAGAGTACTACAATAAACAGAAAGCAGACAAAGAATTTAAAGAAGAAACAATCTTCAGCAGCTGAGGTTCTGTTCAATGATTTATCAAATAATCATATCTAGAACAAAAACGGCCCGTCTGTGCCTGAACCATTGAGACGCACAAGTAGGACCATAGAAATCCTACAGCCCATAGGAAGACATTCAGCCCATTGAGTTTGCACTGACCCTCAAAAAGAGCACCCAACCTAGGCCCACTCCCCCGCCCTATCTGCCTGACATTACCAACCAGCACGACTGGCACACAGATGTTTTGAAGTGTTGAATAGTTACGTGGCTGTAAAGTGCAAACTCAACCTGGTTCATTGCAAAGGAATCACAATCAATGGGCAGCCACCGTGACTGGGAAAAACAGCAGTTATAATAAGGATTAAGGAGTGTGCTGATCAGGACATTGTTTGGAGTTATTGTTTAATTCACCGTGAGGCATTGGCATTAAAAGAAATTCCATCCAATCTTGAAGTGGTATTGAAAGGAATTGTGAAAATTGTGAATTTCATTAAACGTTCAATACTACTGCTTCATAGCGCCGAGGACCCGGGTTCAATTCTGGCTCCGGGTCACTGTCCGTGTGGAGTTTGCACATTCTCCCCGTGTCTGCGTGGGTTTCGTCCCCCACAACCCAAAGATGTGCAGGGTAGGTGGATTGGTTACGCTAAATTGCCCCTTAATTGAAAAAAAATGAATTGGGCACTCTAAATTTATTAAAGAAAACAGTGTTAGCACCACAAATCCTCAACAAATTAAGCGTGCCAAACAAACTTAATGTAAACTGGCAAGGGTGCACAATCTGAAACGCCTGTACTTTCATCCAGTTGTATTGAGAACTTCTGTTGACTTTAAACGAGAAATAAGCTGGACTTCTAAATTCTCAGCAATATCACAAATTCCATGGCACAATGTAAGTGGGATGCATTTCATTTTTTCAGCTGACTTCTTACCTGGGACAGTCAATAGACTGGCAAGCCTTATTCAATCGCATCTGGCTCCGCTGATCAAGTTTTTGTCGCTACTTTCCAAAGAAGTTTCAGATTTTGGAAGAGAAGAGGTGGGTGAAAGATCCCTTTGCTTTTGAGACCCAAGTCAATTATTAACTTACAACTGATTCTAAATGAGGAGACTGAACTTCTGCGCCTCGTGCCTGTGACAGCACATTAAAAACACACCATAATTCCATGAGGTTGTTGGCATTTTGGAGTAGAATCATCAAGGTGTATCCAGTGCTGAGTAAAACAAGCATTTTGTTGGTATTACCTTCACGACGACCTACATGTGTGAGATTCAATTTTCTGTTTTCACAAAGATGAAGAGGGCACAAAGGAACTGGCTGAACTCTGCTCCTGATCTGCGCATTGCCCTCGCCTCCTGTGAACTTTTTTTTTAATAAATGTTTTTTATTGGGTTTTTGAACAAAGTATATTTACCATTATGTACACAGAATGGGATATATATATATATATATAGAAGAGAAGAACACACACAGAGGAATCAGAGGAGATAGGGGAAGCATTAAGTGGATATTTTTCGTCAGTGTTTACACTGGAGAAAGACAATGTTGTCGAGAATACTCAGGTACAGTCGACCAGGCTAGATGGGATTGAGGTTCACAAGGAGGAGGTGTTAGTAATTTTGGAAAGTGTAAAAATAGATAAGTCCCCTGGGCCAGATGGGATTTATCCTAGAATTCTCTGGGAAGCCAGGGAGGAGATTGCAGAGCCTTTGTCCTTGATCTTTATGTCGTCTTTGTCGACAGGAATAGTGCTGGAAGACTGGAGGATAGCAAATGTTGTCCCCTTGTTCAAGAAGGGGAGTAGAGACAACCCTGGTAATTATAGAACTGTGAGCATTACTTCGGTTGTGGGTAAAATATTGGAAAAGGTTATAAGAGATAGGGTTTATAATCATCTTGAAAAGAACAAGTTGATTAGCGATACAAAACACGGTTTTGTGAAGGGTAGGTCATGCCTCACAAACCTTATTGAGTTTTTTGAGAAGGTGACCAAACAGGTGGATGAGGGTAAAGCGGTTGATGTGGTGTATATGGATTTCAGTAAGGCATTTGATAAGGTTCCCCACGGTAGGCTATTGCAGAAAATACGGAAGTATGGGATTGAAGGTGATTTAGCGGTTTAGATCAGTAATTGGCTAGCTGAAAGAGGGTGGGGTGGTTGATGGCAAATGTTCATCTTGGAGTTCAGTTACTAGTGGTGTACCGCAAGGATCTGTTTTGGGGCCACTGCTGTTTGTCATTTTTATAAATGACCTGGAAGAGGGTGTAGAAGGATGGGTTAGTAAATTTGCAGATGACACGAAGGTCGGTGGAGTTGTGGATAGTGCTGAAGGATGTTATAGGTTACAGAGGGTCATAGGTAAGCTGCAGAGCTGGCAGATGGAGCTTAATGCGTAAAAGTGTGAGGTGGTTCATTTTGGAAGGAGTAACAGGAATGTAGAGTACTGGGCTAATGGCAAGATTCTTGGTAGTGTAGATGGACAGAGAGATCTCGGCATCCAGGTACATAAATCCCTGAAAGTTGCCACCCAGGTTAATAGGGCTGTTAAGAAGGCATATGGTGTGCTAGCTTTTATCAGTAGGGGGATTGAGTTTCGGAGCCACAAGGTCATGCTGCAGCTGTACAAAACTCTGGTGCGGCCGCACCTGGAGTACTGCGTGCAGTTCTGGTCACCACATTATAGGAAGGATATGGAAGCTTTGGAAAGGGTTCAGAGGAGATTTACTAGGATGTTGCCTGGTATGGAGGGAAGGTCTTACGAGGAAAGGCTCAGGGACTTGGGACTTGAGGCTGTTTTCGTTAGAGGAGAAGGCTGAGAGATGACTTAATAGAGACATATAAGATAGAGGGTTAGATAGGGTGGACAGTGAGAGTCTTTTTCCTCGGATGGTGATGACCAACACGAGGGGACATAGCCTTAAATCGAGGGGTGGTAGATATAGGACAGATGTCAGAGGCAGTTTCTTTACTCAGAGAGTAGTAGGGGCGTGGAACTCCCTGCCTGCAACAGTAGTAGACTCGCCAACTTTAAGGGCATTTAAGTGGTCACTGGATAGACATATGGATGAAAATGGAATAGTGTAGGTCAGATAGGCTTCAGATGGTTTCAGGGGTCGGCGCAACATCGAGGGCCGAAGAGCCTGTACTGCGCTGTAATGTTCTATGTTCTATACCACAAAAAGAACAAACATAAAATAAAGTAACTGATAGGGTATTACGCACCAGCTCAGCAGCAACTCTGTACAATTGGCATTTTTGACATACAAGTAGCATCTTTTTGTGGGGAGGGGTGGAGACTGGGGAGGTAGATATACATTTGGGTGCCGGAAAAACAATTACAGGGAGCAATACATGAGTGGGTCTGGTGCTGGTGATGTCACTTGCTTCTCCTGGATGGTGTTCGCTGCCGTTGTCATCTCGCATTCACCTCCGCTTCAGCCGTTCGCCTGGATTTTCCTTGTTCTCTGTCCCTGTAGATGCCAAGTTTATTATCGTTTCCCGTGCCCTCCTTCCGGCCATCATTCTCCCCCCCACCTCTCTGGTTCCGCCCTATTGTTCCCTGTCTCCTCTCTCTCCCCCTTCCCTGTGGTTCGCCTTTCTTTCCTCTTAGGTTTAGTTTGTTCCCCCCCACCGGTCTATCCCTCCCTCTCATGCCTTGGCTACTTTCCAATGATTCTTGGCTACCTGGCTATTCTTTTGCTTGTTCTTTGGCCACAAACAGGTCCCAGAAGAATTGGGTGAATGGCTCCCACGTTCTGTGGAAGCCGTCGTCTGGCAAATTTGATTGTCTCCATTTGGAGAGATTGGACAGCCATTCTGCAGCTTTGGGTGCTCCTCCTGTGAATTTGATTGGAGTGTGATCATGGGGACCAAACAGGCTCACCTATTGCATGTAATGTAAGTGAAAGTGGCATGTGTCGCGAACATCAGCCAGTTGGCCAAAAGTGGGTCCCGGGAAAAAAAGTTTGAAAAACACTGTATTAACATACACTGGCAGAACCATCTGAAGTTTGCAATTTAAATCATTTTGTCGGATGGTTCCCAGCACAGTGCAATTGACCAGGGGATATTAGTGCTTCTGGGCGATTGCACTGCAGATGCATGCCTGGGAACCTTAAAGAGCAATTCCCTAGTGCACCTTTGGGGTACCTTCTCAAATCTGAAGCTGGGTAGGCAGGAAGCTACGGTCCCAGGTTTCTAACTGACATCAGCGCCCATCTAAACAAACTCAATCTCCAACTCCAGGGCTCAGTGCAAATGGTTCTTGATCTTGATGAAACCTGGAAGGCATTTGTTGCAAAACTAGTATTTTGTTCCTCACGATCTTCAAACTTCAACTTTTTCCAACACATAAGAACTATCAACACGTTTGTCTCAGAGATTGGAATGTAAATGCAAGAATTGGAATCAGAATTTCCTAACAGATTTGTAGCATTTTGGCTTGACGTTTTCTTTTCTAATGAAACAGGAAATCTTCATGGAAAGGGAGTCGGATTTGTCTGTGTATCAGGAGCTGGCTGTGGAAGATTTCGCAATGCAGCTTCATAGAATCATAGAATTTACAGTGCAGAAGGCCATTTGGCCCATCGAGTCTGCACCGGCCCTTGGAAAGAGCACCCCACATCTCCACCCTATCGCCGTAACCCCACCTAACATTTTTTGGACAGAGGGCAATTTAGCATGGCCGATCCACCTAACGCGCACATCTTTGGATTGTGGGAGGAAACCCAAGCAGACACGGGGAGAACGAGCAGACTCCGCCTAGACAGTGACCCAGCGGGGAATTGAACCTGGGACCCTGGAGCTGTGAAGCAATTGTGCTAACCAATGTGCTACCTTGCTGCCCTTATTCAGTTATAAAGCTCAGAATTGTGGGCAAAGTTTAGAGATGTGGAATGCACTTGAAGGTACTGAGAGAGATCCTGGGACCTCTACTCTGATCTGCTGGATGGCCCTGTTAGTGAGATATAACTGTTGAAGAACATTGTGTTTGCATTGCTTTCAACACTGGGATCCACATACCTGTGTGAACAGGTATTTTCACATATCAAGTCAGTCGTCTATCCCTCTCGGAGCTGGTTAACAACTGACCACTCAGAAGCCGGTGTCCAAATGCATGCTGGACATTGCAAGAGAAAAAGCAAAGGGAGAATTAAAGCAAACTGGTAACATTATGGTAATTATATATAGAGACCTTATAAACGCTAGAAGAAAAACAGTTACTGCTGGTAAACTACACTCGCATCCTCAGCAGGGAGTAATCAGACCCAGATACTATGTGGGGAGTCAGCACATTGCTGCAGAACGTTACAATATGCCACAATTAGTAACCTCATCCCAAACGTAGCTACAGCTCTATACATTCACAAACTGCTTAAAATACTGATGAATGTAGGGTTTTTAAATATATATTATATTATGTGTCTGTTGCAGTAATGTTATTAAAAGAACAAGTTACGGTTTGCAGATTATATATCTGAAAAAGCTGTGATGAAGGGGCTAACAGCTCGGCAGGCTGTGGGGTCACCCGCGGTAGGGACTGGGTCTGCTTTTAGTTTTGTTTTCAGCCCTGCCCTGTGTCTGTTGTTTTTAGTTTTATTTTGAGAGTTCTGCTCTGGTTTCTGAGGAAAGGAGGTGCGTTTCTCAGACTGACATCTGAAAGCTTCTCTCCCAGGGAATTTGTGAATATGTCTGTAGCCACTGAGTGTTAACATTATTAATAATTGCCATTTAACAGGTGTATGGGTTTTGCTGAATTAAAATTTCAGAAGTAGGTGGGAAAGTCAGCTCAAAAAACTTTTTTTTAAAAACTGTTAACGCTGTTTAAAGAAACGCTGTTTTTTCTTGGCTGTTGATGGGGTCAATCCTGTGTTAATAATTAATCCTGTGTTAATAATGTGATGGGGTTATTCCTGTGTTAATAATGTGATGGGGTTAATCCTGTGTTAATAATGTCATGGGGTTAATCCTGTGTTAATAATTAATCCTGTGTTAATAATGTGATGGGGTTAACCCTGTGTTAATAATGTGATGGGGTTAATCCTGTGTTAATAATGTGATGGGGTTAATCCTGTGTTAATAATGTGATGGGGTTAATCCTGTGTTAATAATGTGATGGGGTTAATCCTGTGTTAATAATTAATCCTGTGTTAATAATGTGATGAGGTTAATCCTGTGTTAATAATGTGATGGGGTTAATCCTGTGTTAATAATGTGATGGGGTTAATCCTGTGTTAATAATGTGATGGGGTTAATCCTGTGTTAATAATGTGATGGGGTTAATCCTGTGTTAATAATGTGATGAGGTTAATCCTGTGTTAATAATGTGATGGGGTTAATCCTGTGTTAATAATGTGATGGGGTTAATCCTGTGTTAATAATGTGATGGGGTTAATCCTGTGTTAATAATGTGATGAGGTTAATCCTGTGTTAATAATGTGATGGGGTTAATCCTGTGTTAATAATTAATCCTGTGTTAATAATGTGATGGGGTTAATCCTGTGTTAATAATGTGATGGGGTTAATCCTGTGTTAATAATGTGATGAGGTTAATCCTGTGTTAATAATGTGATGGGGTTAATCCTGTGTTAATAATGTGATGGGGTTAATCCTGTGTTAATAATGTGATGGGGTTAATCCTGTGTTAATAATGTGATGGGGTTAATCCTGTGTTAATAATGTGATGAGGTTAATCCTGTGTTAATAATGTGATGGGGTTAATCCTGTGTTAATAATGTGATGGGGTTAATCCTGTGTTAATAATGTGATGGGGTTAATCCTGTGTTAATAATGTGATGGGGTTAATCCTGTGTTAATAATGTGATGGGGTTAATCCTGTGTTAATAATGTGATGGGGTTAATCCTGTGTTAATAATGTGATGGGGTTAATCCTGTGTTAATAATGTGATGGGGTTAATCCTGTGTTAATAATGTGATGGGGTTAGACTTCCGGTTGCGGCTATGACTAGCTAAGCCGCACATTTGGAAGCTCCTGCGACAAAGGTGTTTTTGGGCCAGTTGGAGGGCCCCAACGGTGCTGAAAAGACGAATCCCGGTGGGGGAAGGTCCCCTGAGGAGAACTAGACCGATTTTATGGTCGGTACCCGGAGTGGAGCGGCAAGAAAAACGGCAGCAGCTCCCCAAAAAAAGCGGGGGAAGAAAATCAAAATGGCGGCCGGCGGCGCATCGGAGGAGTGGAAGAAATGGGCGGAGGAGCAGCAGGCCGCTCTCCTCCGTTTTTTCACGGAGATGAAAGTGGAGCTCTTAGAGTCCATGAACGCGACGGCCACCAGGTTGGTGGGAGCCCAGGCGATCCAAGAGGCGTCGATTAAAGAGCTGCAGCAGGAGATGACCGCGAGGGAGGAGGAGGCCACAGTCATCGGGGCAAAGGTGGAGGTGCACGAGGCACTCCACATGAAGTGGCAGAGCCGCTTCGAGGAGCTGGACACTCGGATGAGGAGGAAAAATTTGAGGATCCTGGGCCTGGAAGAAGGCCTGGAGGGGTCGGATCTCCCGGGATATGTGGCGGAGATGTTGAGCTCCCTGATGGGGGAAGGGGCCGGTCCGGCGCCCCTAGAATTGGAAGAGGCATACCGGGTCATGGCCAGGAGGCCTAGGGCAAACGAGCCCCCGAGGGCGGTGCTGGTGCGGTTCCAGCGGCTAAGTGATCGAGAGAAAGTCCTGAGGTGGGCAAAAAGGGAGAAAAGCAGCAAGTGGCAGAACTCGACGGTAAGGGTGTACCAGGACTGGAGTGCGGAGGTGGCAAAGCGGCGGGCCCGGTACAACCGGACAAAGGCGGTGCTACACGCGAAAAAGATCAAATTTGGAATGCTGCAGCCGGCGCGCTTGTGGGTCACCTACAAGGACCAACATCATTATTTCGAGTCCCCGGAGGAGGCCTGGACCTTTGTACAAGAGGAAAAGTTGGACACGAACTAAAACCTGGGAGCACCGGCGGTCGTAGCCGCCTGGGGACTCCTGATTGAGCAAGTGGCCCTTTTCTTTTTCAGGCCAGGTCGGAACTGGGTAACAGTTTCGTGGATTGTTTGGGGTGTTTTTTCTCGAACGGTTGACTTTTCTGAATATCTTGAAGGTTTCGAGTTGTTGGGTGTTTCTGTATATTTGTACTGTTGAAATCTCTATTGTGGGTCGTTGGCTTCTTATGGGGTGTTTCTTCCCGTTTCCAATTTCCCTTAGTTATTTACCCCTCTTACCCTTTTCCTTTGGGTGCTTGGGGGGGTTTTTTGTTCTTTTTTTTTCGGGTTATGGTTATCTGCGGTTATTTATACTGTGTGATGGAGGGTGATGGTTGGGCACACTGTTAGTTGATAGCTAGTTAATTATTTTGTTATTTAAGTATGTAGTTAAGTATTTATGTATTTAGTTGCCATTGGGTATTTATATCGTTAAGTTGGGGAGACGGGACGGGGGGGAGCGGGTTGATTATGCGGGTCTTTCTCTGGGGTTTTAAGGGGATCTTTCACGGGCGCAGATGGGGTGAACCAGGAGGAGTCGGAATGTGGCAGGAGCAGCCGGGTCAGCGGAGACCAGCTGACTCTCGGGAGTACGATGTTGGGTACATCGCGGCTAGGAGGGGTCCTAGCCAGGGAGGGGGGGGGGGGGGGAAGTGGGGGGGGGGGCTGGGGGGGGACACCGGGTTGCTGCTGGAAAGACCAGGGACGAGAAGGGGAGAGCCGGGGGGGTGGGGGGGGGGGGGGCATCGCTATGGGAAGCGGGTCAGAAAAGGAGGGATGACCCGGGGCGAGCAAGGGACAAGACATGGCTAATCGACAGGGAGTAGGGACGGGTCGCTCTGCGATCCGATTGATCACGTGGAACGTAAGGGGGCTGAATGGGCCGGTCAAAAGATCAAGGGTCTTCTCACACCTGAAGGGACTGAAGGCTGATGTAGCAATGCTGCAGGAGACTCATTTGAGGGTAGCAGATCAGGTCCGCCTGAGAAGGGGGTGGGTGGGACAGGTGTTCCACTCAGGCTTGGATATCAAGAACCGGGGGGTGGCGATTTTGGTGGGAAAGAGGGTGTCGTTTGTGGCGGCAGAGGTGGTGGCAGACAAGGAGGGCAGGTACGTGATGGTGAGGGGTAGGTTGCAGGGAGAGAATGTGGTACTGGTAAATGTGTATGCCCCGAACTGGGACGACGCGGGTTTTATGAGGCGCCTGCTGGGCCTCATCCCGGGACTGGAGGCAGGGGGCCTGATCATGGGAGGGGACTTTAATACGGTGTTAGACCCTGGGCTGGATAGATCGAGTTCCAGGACGAATAGGAGGCCGGCAGCGGCAGAGGTGTTAAGGGGGTTCATGGAGCAGATGGGAGGGGTAGACCCATGGAGATTTGGTAGGCCTAGGGCGAGGGAGTATTCTTTTTTCTCCCACGTCCACAGAGTGTACTCTAGGATCGATTTTTTCGTATTGAACAGGGGGCTGATACCGAGAGTGCAGGACACGGAGTACTCGGCCATTGCGATATCGGACCATGCACCACATTGGGTGGACGTGGACATGGGGGAGGCGCGGGATCAACGCCCGTTGTGGCGCCTGGATGTAGGACTGTTGGCGGACGAAGAGGTGTGCAGAAGGGTGAGAACGGGCATTGAGAACTATCTGGGTACGAATGACACAGGTGAGGTGCAGGTGGGGACGGTCTGGGAGGCCTTGAAAGCAGTGATTAGAGGAGAGCTGATCTCCATAAGGGCACACAGAGAGAGGAAGGAGAGGCAGGAAAGGGAGAGGCTGGTGGGGGAGCTCCTAGAAGTAGATAGGAAATATGCGGCGGCACCAGAGGAGGGGCTATTAAGGGAGCGGCGTAGCTTGCAGGCCAGGTTCGACCTACTGACCACTAGGAAGGCGGAAATGCAGTGGAGAAGGGCGCAGGGTGCGGCGTATGAGTACGGGGAAAAGGCGAGCAGGATGCTGGCACACCAGCTTCGTAAGCGAGATGCAGCCAGAGAGATTGGGGGAGTGAGAGAGAGGGGTGGGGACGTAGTGCAGAAGGGGCAAGAGGTGAATAGGGTCTTTAGGGACTTCTATAGGGAATTGTATAGGTCTGAACCGCCGAAGAAGAGAGGGGGAATGAAGAACTTTCTCGACAAATTGGGGTTCCCAAAGGTACAGGAGGAGCTGGTAGAAGGGTTGGGGGCGCCGATAGAGCTGCAGGAGCTAATTAAAGGGATAGGCCAGATGCAGGCGGGGAAGGCGCCGGGGCCGGATGGGTTCCCGGTGGAGTTTTACAGGAAATTTGTGGACTTGGTGGGTCCAGTGCTGGTGCGAGCCTTTAATGAGGCGCGCGAGGGGGGGGGTTCTGCCCCCAACAATGTCGCAGGCCCTGATCTCCTTGATTTTGAAGCGGGACAAGGACCCGGTCCAGTGCGGGTCCTACAGGCCCATCTCCCTCCTGAATGTTGACGCCAAGCTGTTAGCAAAGGTCCTGGCAACCAGGATAGAGGACTGTGTGCCAGGGGTAGTCCATGAAGACCAGACGGGGTTCGTGAAGGGATGCCAACTTAACACAAATGTCCGGAGATTGTTAAATGTGATTATGATGCCAGCAGTGGAAGGGGAGGCGGAGATAGTGGTAGCGTTGGACGCGGAGAAGGCATTTGACAGGGTGGAGTGGGAATACTTGTGGGAGACGTTGGAAAGGTTTGGGTTTGGGGAGGGATTTATCAAGTGGGTAAAACTGCTCTATTCAGCTCCGATGGCAAGTGTGGTAACAAACGGGAGGAGGTCAGAATATTTTGGGCTCCATCGAGGTACTAGGCAGGGATGTCCCCTATCCCCCTTACTCTTTGCATTAGCGATTGAGCCGTTGGCGATGGCACTGAGGGGTTCAGGGGGGTGGAGAGGACTGACAAGGGGAGGGGAGGAACATCGGGTCTCGCTCTATGCGGATGATTTGTTGTTGTATGTGGCAGACCCGGAGGGGGGAATGCCGGAGGTAATGGGGATACTAGCGGAGTTCGGGGACTTTTCGGGGTATAAATTAAATCTGGGGAAAAGTGAGGTCTTTGTAATACACCCGGGAGACCAAGGGGAGGGAATTGGGAGGCTCCCCTTCAAAAGAGCAGTTAAAAGTTTTAGGTATTTGGGGGTGCAGGTGGCAAAGAACTGGGGGACCCTCCACAAGTTGAACTTTTCCAGACTGGTGGAACAGATGGAGGAGGAGTTTAAGAGGTGGGACATGGTGCCGCTGTCGCTGGCAGGGAGGGTGCAGTCAGTTAAAATGACGGTCCTCCCGAGGTTCTTGTTTTTGTTCCAGTGTCTGCCCATCTTCCTCCCCAGGGCCTTTTTCAAGAAGGTAACGAGTAGTATCATGGGGTATGTGTGGGCACATGGCACCCCGAGAGTTAGAAGGGTCTTTTTGGAGCGGAGTAGGGATAGTGGAGGGCTGGCGTTACCCAACCTTTCAGGATATTACTGGGCGGCAAATACATCGATGGTACGAAAGTGGATGATGGAAGGGGAGGGGGCAGCCTGGAAGCGCATGGAGAGGGCGTCCTGCGGCAACATAAGCTTAGGGGCACTGGTAACGGCACCATGGCCGCTCCCTCCCACGAGGTATACCACGAGCCCGGTGGTGGCGGCCACCCTCAAGATCTGGGGGCAGTGGAGGCGACACAGGGGGGAAGTGGGAGGTCTGATAGGGGCACCACTAAGAGGGAACCACAGATTTGCGCCGGGAAACACAGGAGGGGGATTCCAGAGCTGGCAGAGGGCGGGTATTAGACATAGATAGAAGTTACATAGAACATAGAACATAGAACAGTACAGCACAGAACAGGCCCTTCGGCCCTCGATGTTGTGCCGAACAATGATCACCCTACTTAAACCCACGTAACCCGTATACCCATAACCCAACAATCAACCCATTAACCTTACACTATGGGCAATTTAGCATGGCCAATCCACCTAACCCGCACATCTTTGGACTGTGGGAGGAAACCGGAGCACCCGGAGGAAACCCACGCACACACGGGGAGGACGTGCAGACTCCACACAGACAGTGACCCAGCCGGGAATCGAACCTGGGACCCTGGAGCTGTGAAGCATTGATGCTAACCACCATGCTACCGTGAGGCCCCTTAGACAACTGAGGGACTTGTTTATAGAGGGGAGGTTTGCGAGCCTGGGAGAGCTGGAGGAGAAATTTGGGCTCCCCCTGGGGAACACGTTCAGGTACCTCCAAGTGAAGGCATTTGCCAGACGACAGGTAGAGGGGTTCCCCGCGCTCCCCGACAGGGGGGTGAGTGATAGGGTGCTATCAGGGGTCTGGGTCGGGGAGGGGAAGATCTCGGACATCTATAAGATTATGCAGGAGGTGGAGGAGGTACCAGTAGTGGAGCTGAAAGATAAGTGGGAGTTAGAGCTGGGGGAACAGATAGAGGACGGGACATGGGCAGACGCCCTGGAGAGGGTCAACTCGTCGTCGTCATGTGCAAGACTAAGTCTCATTCAATTTAAGGTACTGCATAGAGCCCACATGACGGGGACAAGGATGAGTCGGTTTTTCGGGGGTGAAGACAGGTGTATTAGATGTTCGGGAAGCCCTGCGAATCATTCACATATGTTTTGGGCATGTCCGGCACTGGAGGAGTTCTGGAAGGGGGTGGCAGGGACGGTGTCGAGAGTGGTGGGGTCCAGGGTCAAGCCAGGATGGGGACTTGCGATCTTCGGGGTTGGGGTGGAACCGGGGGTACAGGAGGCGAGGGAGGCTGGAATATTAGCCTTTGCGTCCTTGGTGGCTCGGAGGAGGATCTTGATTCAGTGGAGGGACGAAAGGCCTCCGAGTGTTAACACCTGGTTAAACGACATGGCAAACTTCATCCAATTGGAAAGGATCAAATTCGCCCTGAGAGGGTCGGTGCAGGGGTTTTTCAGGCGATGGCAACCCTTCCTAGACCTCTTGGATCAGAGATAGAAACTGAGGCCGTGACAGCAGCAACCCGGGAGGGGAGGGGAGGGCGGGAGGGAGGGGGGGGGGGGGACAAAGACGAAGGAAGTACGGTAGCGGTGGTGGCACGGGCAAGGCCTGCCCGAGGACGCTGCTAGAAATGATAAGTTGGTCTGACTGTCGGTTCGCCGGCGGGGGGGGGGGGGGGGGGGGGGGGAACGCGTGAGTGGGGGGGGGGGGACTTTTTTTTTTTTTTTTTTGTTAAGTAGGGGGGTTTGACTTTGTTTTGTTATAATTTAAATGTAAATGTAGGGGGGGTTAAAATGTTTGTATTTTGAAAAATTTCTTCAATAAAAATTATTTAAAAAAAAAAATAATGTGATGGGGTTAATCCTGTGTTAATAATGTGATGGGGTTAATCCTGTGTTAATAATGTGATGGGGTTAATCCTGTGTTAATAATGTGATGGGGTTAATCCTGTGTTAATAATGTGATGGGGTTAATCCTGTGTTAATAATGTGATGGGGTTAATCCTGTGTTAATAATGTGATGGGGTTAATCCTGTGTTAATAATGTGATGGGGTTAATCCTGTGTTAATAATGTGATGGGGTTAATCCTGTGTTAATAATGTGATGGGGTTAATCCTGTGTTAATAATTAATCCTGTGTTAATAATGTGATGGGGTTAATCCTGTGTTAATAATGTGATGGGGTTAATCCTGTGTTAATAATGTGATGGGGTTAATCCTGTGTTAATAATTAATCCTGTGTTAATAATGTGATGGGGTTAATCCTGTGTTAATAATGTGATGGGGTTAATCCTGTGTTAATAATTAATCCTGTGTTAATAATGTGATGGGGTTAATCCTGTGATGAGGTTAATCCTGTGTTAATAATGTGATGGGGTTAATCCTGTGTTAATAATGTGATGGGGTTAATCCTGTGTTAATAATGTGATGGGGTTAATCCTGTGTTAATAATGTGATGGGGTTAATCCTGTGTTAATAATGTGATGGGGTTAATCCTGTGTTAATAATTAATCCTGTGTTAATAATGTGATGGGGTTAATCCTGTGTTAATAATTAATCCTGTGTTAATAATATGATGGGGTTAATCCTGTGTTAATAATGTGATGGGGTTAATCCTGTGTTAATAATTAATCCTGTGTTAATAATGTGATGGGGTTAACCCTGTGTTAATAATGTGATGAGGTTAATCCTGTGTTAATAATGTGATGGGGTTAATCCTGTGTTAATAATGTGATGGGGTTAATCCTGTGTTAATAATTAATCCTGTGTTAATAATGTGATGGGGTTAATCCTGTGTTAATAATTAATCCTGTGTTAATAATGTGATGGGGTTAACCCTGTGTTAATAATGTGATGGGGTTAATCTTGTGTTAATAATGTGATGAGGTTAATCCTGTGTTAATAATGTGATGGGGTTAATCCTGTGTTAATAATGTGATGGGGTTAATCCTGTGTTAATAATGTGATGGGGTTAATCCTGTGTTAATAATGTGATGGGGTTAATCCTGTGTTAATAATGTGATGGGGTTAATCCTGTGTTAATAATGTGATGGGGTTAATCCTGTGTTAATAATTAATCCTGTGTTAATAATGTGATGGGGTTAATCCTGTGTTAATAATTAATCCTGTGTTAATAATGTGATGGGGTTAATCCTGTGTTAATAATGTGATGGGGTTAATCCTGTGTTAATAATGTGATGGGGTTAATCCTGTGTTAATAATGTGATGGGGTTAATCCTGTGTTAATAATGTGATGGGGTTAATCCTGTGTTAATAATTAATCCTGTGTTAATAATGTGATGGGGTTAACCCTGTGTTAATAATGTGATGGGGTTAATCCTGTGTTAATAATGTGATGGGGTTAATCCTGTGTTAATAATTAATCCTGTGTTAATAATGTGATTGGGTTAATCCTGTGTTAATAATTAATCCTGTGTTAATAATGTGATGGGGTTAACCCTGTGTTAATAATGTGATGGGGTTAATCCTGTGTTAATAATGTGATGGGGTTAATCCTGTGTTAATAATGTGATGGGGTTAATCCTGTGATGAGGTTAATCCTGTGTTAACAATATGATGGGGTTAATCCTGTGTTAATAATGTGATGGGGTTAATCCTGTGTTAATAATGTGATGGGGTTAATCCTGTGTTAATAATGTGATGGGGTTAATCCTGTGTTAATAATGTGATGGGGTTAATCCTGTGATGAGGTTAATCCTGTGTTAACAATATGATGGGGTTAATCCTGTGTTAATAATGTGAAGGGGTTAATCCTGTGTTAATAATTAATCCTGTGTTAATAATGTGATGGGGTTAATCCTGTGTTAATAATTAATCCTGTGTTAATAATGTGATGGGGTTAACCCTGTGTTAATAATGTGATGGGGTTAATCCTGTGTTAATAATGTGATGGGGTTAATCCTGTGTTAATAATTAATCCTGTGTTAATAATGTGATTGGGTTAATCCTGTGTTAATAATTAATCCTGTGTTAATAATGTGATGGGGTTAACCCTGTGTTAATAATGTGATGGGGTTAATCCTGTGTTAATAATGTGATGGGGTTAATCCTGTGTTAATAATGTGATGGGGTTAATCCTGTGTTAATAATGTGATGGGGTTAATCCTGTGCTAATAATTAATCCTGTGTTAATAATGTGATGGGGTTAATCCTGTGTTAATAATCAAGTTTGTTTTAAGACAAAATATCCTCATTTGTCAGCGGAATCACTCCTGGGGATGAAGTATCTTTCCTCAGTTTACAAATTGAAAGATCGTTGGGGTTTCTTGTCTGCTTTCCAATATAAACTGAGGGTCTGGCCCGGAACCGTAACAACACAAGAAAAAACATTCTCGCTCACTCCAAACTTGCACATCCATCGTGGAACTTTGCATGTTGGGTGCAGATTTGGAGAAATCCGTTTCAAATGTCACTGTGCCCTGCAGGATTTTATGGATGATGCTATTTTAGGAGAGTGATATTCTGCAGCTGTATGAGCCCAGGTTCCCAACACTCTTTCCCCTCCTTTACTCGCTATCTTCTGCCCCACCTCCCCTCTCCTTGTTCTTCACCCTTCTCTCCTCCAAATATCAATCCCATCAGAAACCTACCAACTGCTCCTTGAACAGCTTGATCTGAAATGGTCCGACTAGTCAGAGGATGTGATCAGCTGTAATTTCACCAAGTGTGAACTCTTAGTTTTCAAAACTTTTCACAACTTATTGAATACACCAAGAGTTATTTTCTTTAATTGCTGATGTATGAGAAACACATTATGATCAATGAACAAAGTGCTAATATCTAACTACAATCCACAATGATTTAGAACGTGCTGAAGATGATCAGGATTCATCCTTTGGCTGGAATGGTCTCCTTCAGTTTTACTCACCATGACAGAGGGTGCAGGTCCCTGCTGGGAATGGATATCCACACACTTAATCCACAGGAGAGCCAACACGGAGACACTACATGTCACTAGCACTCTGACCAATGTCCAGCAAAGTTAAGATAGAGAGGTCAGCTGTGCAGGCCCAGGCTGGGACTCATACTCTGAACCTTCTGACTCTCAGTTCAGTATTACTGCTGCAGCTAAAATTGGATCCCTTCAATTTGTGATACCAATGAACAATTTAACCCAAAGATGACATTATTTCTCCAAGACGATCAGTGAGTTCCCTAATATTGGTGTCTGTAAAGTTGAAGTGAATGATCAGGCTTCACTTCTGTTTTCCTTGGTAAGTTGTTCTGTCAGCTCCCACGATGAAGTTTCCCCTCGATCCTATAAAGAGTGAAATATAATAATAATAATAATAATAATTGCTTATTGTCACGAGTAGGCTTTAATGAAGTTACTGTGTAAAGCCCCTAGTTGCCACATTCCGGCGCCTGTTCGGGGAGGCTGGTACGGGAATTGAACCCGTGCTGCTGGCCTTGGTCTGTATTACAAGCCAGCTGTCCAGCTGTTTGAGGCAGACGAGGTATGTACAGATTCTGGGGAATTATGACATGAAACGATGCAAAATTAAACCTGTAACCTGTCCAACCTTCATTCAAACTCATCACTAGAAATCTTCAGACTCTCTCTCACCATCTTTGTTCTCAAGCTGGATGGAACCAGTGGTCCCAGTGTGAGCTGTCAATTTAGCCTTTGGAAAACGTCACCGGTTAGGACCTCTTTGCAGAGGAAGCTTTGCTTTAACTATTAGGTCACGTTCATAAGGAAGTGTTTGAAATTAAGTGCAGTGAGATTTGAATATATCTGTTACTCTGTAAATTCCCTTACCATTTGTAAACTACAGCAGCTTAATGATTTCTTTCTGGCCTCATCTGACTAAAACACCATCAATCCATCTACTTAAACAGTGTAGGGCTAGTCAGGCTTCTACAGACACGCAACACACTCTTGTAACATAAAGGGGGTTCCAAATTACACAATAGCCTATTGGGCAGTACAGGAAATTCACAAATTCCAATGTTCAGCTGACTGGGTCTTAAGCTCTGGAATTTCCTTTCTAAACACCTCTGTCTCTCCACCTCTGTCTCTCCACCTCTGTCTCTCCACCTCTGTCTCTCCACCTCTGTCTCTTCACCTCTGTCTCTCCACCTCTGTCTCTCCACCTCTGTCTCTCCCTTCTCCTTTAGGATGTAAAACCGACCTCTTCCACCAAGCATTTGGTCACCTGTCCTAATATCAGGTGTGGCTCGGTGTCAAATTCTATTTGATAATGCTCCTGCAAAGTGCCTTGGGGCCATTTTCTAAATTGAAGCAGCTATATAAATGCAAGTTGCTTTTCAAATAGCCAGCTGGAGGCTGTTTACAGGAGTAATGAGAGCCAATGAAGCAAAGATACACCTGTGTTTCTGCTCTGCCTTTATGCACGTTACTCCACAGGATGACTCCAGATAAATCGCTCCATCAAAGCCTTTGTGCTTCAGATATTGTTCTGTTGCGTTTATGTTTTAAAATGCTGCAATGGAAAACTTATTAGTGTGGCAAATAGTCGGTGTTGTGAATGACAGCTGATCTCGTGTGGTTAGGAGATGCAGCTGTTAAAGGCTCTGTTTCTGTACATCATTAAAAGGATGTTGAAAGGGGCAGCACGGTGGCCTAGTGGTTAGCATAACCGCCTCACGACGCTGAGGTCCCAGGTTCGATCCCGGCTCTGGGTCACTGTCCGTGTGGAGTTTGCACGTTCTCCCCGTGTCTGCGTGGGCTTCGCCCCCACAACCCAAAAATGTGCAGAGTAGGTGGATTGGCCACGCTAAATTGCCCCTTAATTGGAAAAAATAATTGGCTAATCTAAATTTATAAAAAAAAAAGGATGTTGAAAGGGAGAGGCATGGTGGTACAGTGGTTGGCACTGCTGCCTCACAGCGCCAAGGAGGGCAGCATGGTGGCACAGTGGTTAGCACTGCTGCCTCATGGCACCAAGGAGGGCAGCACGGCAGCGCAGTGGTTAGCACTGCTGCCTCACACAGCCGAAGACCTGGGTTCGACCCCGGCCCCAGGTCACTGTGTGTGGAGTTTGCACATTCTCCTGTGCCTGTGTGGGTCTCACCCCCCACAACCCAAAGATGTGCAGGATAGGAGGATTGGCCACGCTAAATTGCCCCTCAATTAGAAATTATTTTTAATTTAAAAAGTATGTTGAATAGTCAGTCTAAGGTGAGCAATAGTCAAGTTCAATCCTGGGGTCTCACAAGTTACCCTGAAATCGGATATGGACTCCTGTGGTTTACGGGGGTTGGGAGGGGCAGGACCTTGGGAGCATTTATCAATACTGAATTCAGCATAATTAAATTCAGAGGAGTGAGTGTCAGACATTGGTAAAGGATGAGAAGGATGATCAATCAGGATGCATGGCTGATGCGAGTTGGCAGTAGAGTAAAGGGAGAATCAGTGATGGCAAAAGACAGGAGAACAAGGACCAGGGACTGGTAGAGAAAGGTTGCTGGTAAGCAGATAGGACAGGGTTCCTCTCGCCCATAACTTAGCACAGGAGAATTCTGGTAAAGCCAACTGAAAACTAAACAATTGCAGGGGTGGTGATTTTGACAAACGAGTACGTTATTGACCAGATATTGCAGAACAGAGAAGGTGGCTGGAACTACTTATACCTCCCACCTGGCTGGTAGTATTTTCACAAATGGACTGAATAGATAGTACAAACACATTGTAAATATTTGTTATTTTTATAGCTTGTGACTTAACGCCAGAAGCACACAGGCAACAGAAAACATTGAGTGGAACCTGAGAAAGATCTAGTAATAGAGCTGGAGGATATCTGATTGTTACAAATACCTAGAGAAAATGCAATGGATTATAAGTGACGACAACAATTAATGTCAAGGGAAAAGTTGTTTAATCAGTTCCAGATGGACAAAGTGTGTGTGAGATTTGTCAGTGGCTCACCACAACCTTCTCAAGGGCAATTAGGAATGGGCAATAAACGGGACCATCCCAGAGTCTAGTGAATTTCGGTAAATTATCACTAGTGCATCTGCAATTTCCCTAGCCATCTCTTTTAGCACTCTGGGATGCATTCCATCAGGGCCAGGAGACTTGTCTACCTTTAGCCCCATTAGCTTGCCCATCACTACCTCCTTTTTGATAACAATCCTCTCAAGGTCCTCACCTGTCATAGCCTAATTTCTATCAGTCACTGGCATGTTATTTGTGTCTTCCACTGTGAAGACCGACCCAAAAAACCTGTTCAGTTCCTCAGCCATTTCCTCATCTCCCATTATTAAATCTCCCGTCTCATCCTCCAAAGGACCAATATTTACCTTAGCCACTCTTTTTTGTTTTATATATTTGTAGAAACTTTTACTGTCTTGTTTTTATATTCTGAGCAAGTTTACTCTCATAATCTATCTTACTCTTCTTTGTAGCTTTTTTAGTAGGTTTCTGTTGCCCCCTAAATATTTCCCAGTCCTCTAGTCTCCCACTAATCTTTGCCACTTTGTATGCTTTTTCCTTCAATTTGATACTCTCCCTTATTTCCTTAGATATCCACGGTCGATTTTCCCTCTTTCTACTGTACTTCCTTTTTGTTGGTATATACCTTTGCTGAGCACTGTGAAAAATTGCTTGGAAGGTTCTCCACTGTTCCTCAACTGTTTCACCATAAAGTCTTTGCTCCCAGTCTACCTTAGCTAGCTCTTCTCTCATCCCATTGTAATCTCCTTTGTTTAAGCACAAAACACTAGTGTTTGATTTCACCTTCTCACCCTCCATCTGTATTTTAAATTCCACCATATTGTGATCGCTCCTTCCGAGAGGATCCCTAACTTTGAGATCATTAATCAATCATGTCTCATTACACAGGACCAGAACTAGGACCGCTTGTTCCCTCGTAGGTTCCATTACATACTGTTCTAGGAATCTATCGCGGATGCATTCTATAAACTCCTCCTCAAGGCTGCCTTGACCGACCTAGTTAAACCAATCAACATGTAGATTAAAATCCCCCATGATAACTGCTGTACCATTTCTACATGCATCAGTTATTTCTTTGTTTATTGCCTGCCCCACCATAATGTTACTATTTGGTGGCCTATCGACCACTCCTATCAGTGACTTTTTCACCTTACTATTCCTGATTTCCACCCAAATGGATTCAACCTTATCCTCCATAGCACCGATGTCATCCCTTACTATTGCCCGGATGTCATCCTTGGTCTGTTAGGCCTTCCCTACACCTGTAAATATAGTGCACAGAGGCAGAATCAAGCTTTGGCCAGGATTTGTTGGAGAATACAGGGTGGTAACTAGGAGTTATTTTATTTCAGTTTCAGGGTAATATCAAAGTGGGGAAGTCCAGCATCTTCATTATTTTGTATTATGCTACAGACAAGACCTACTGTTTGAACTGAGAAGATTTTCTTATTACTGATAACTGACATAAAATAGCTGAACAATTTATCTTCTATTACTGGCTAATCCAGTCAGTCCCATTCTCCACTCTATCCCTATGGCCCTACACGTTTATATCCTTCAACAGCCCATCTAATTTCCTTTTGAAATCATTGATCATCTCTGCTTCCATCACCCTCAAGACAATGAGTTCCAGGTCATTACCACTCAGTGTGTAAAAACATTCTTCCTCAAATCCCTATATCTCTTGCCCACTGCAAACTTCAAGAGGAAACTAAAGGAACGTGCTCCATGTAATGGTGATATTATCGATCTGTTTATCAATAACAGCCAATCCGAATTTATCATGGGCTTTTTCCCCCAGAGAGAATGGAGTTGAATGGGAACTGTAACCTGATTTGGCAAATGGACTTGCTGCAGATTAAGTGGGACGTTAGACACTGTAGAAAGATAAAGGAGGTCACAGACTCCTTGGAAAGTAAATGTCTGATTGGGGTAGAGGAACAGAGGAACCTGGGAGCACAGTTACAGAAATTACAAAGTACTCATGCAGGTTACAAAGACCATCTTTCGGCTGAAACATTAAACTTAGGCCCTGTCTGCCCTCTCACATGATTGTAAACAATCCTATTGCGCTATTTTGAAGAAGATCAGGGAAGTTCTCCTGGGTAACCTGTGCTAATATTTATTCCTCAACCAACCTGACAAAAACAGATGATCTGATCAACATCACATTGCGGTGTATGGATTAGTGTTGTGTACAATCTGGCTGCAATAATGACTGGAGTTGAAAATGTTTGATTGGCTGTAAAGTGCTTTGGGACATGCTGTGATCATGAAAGGTACACAAACTGAAACTTTTAGAATAGCAATCACAAGTCACTTGTTTAAAGCTACTTCCAGGAGCTACTGCTTTTTAACATCGTTTTAAAATGTTCTTTTTTACATTCTCTACATTTTAAATTCTCTAAACGGTGTGAAAATGACTTTTTCTGGCCTATTCTGCATTTTGTTTCAGTTTCTTCTTCTTGAGGCAGTCCCCTCAGGATCGAGGATTTGCTTCCATTCCAGTTCAATGGGTTCCAAGATGGCCGATTAGTCCAAAGTGCGCTCTGCACACTCTGTGAGGCATGTAGTGCTTGGAGGGTTGGACAGATGAGGTGTTTGGAAGCTTGTGCACTCTCTCCGGGGCCTCGATTCTGCCTCTGCACGTTCCCGACCAAGTCTCTTGATGTGTTTTATGCCTTCTCAATTTGGACAGTCACATGCCTGAAACACCCTTGAGCTGGCAGGGATGTTTGATCACATCCCTAAAACCTTTCCGCTGTCCTTCTGGGAGTCTCCTGTTGTGAGTCAGTTCAGAGTTGAACAGATGTTTCAACTTCTCAACCTAAATATCAGGAGCTCATGGCTGGATAAAAATAACCCAGATATACGGGACCTAGTCGAGTGTGAGTGCAAAGCTTTCACAGAATGGGAACTTCACCATACAGACAGAGAAAAGCAGCAGTCCTAGAGGTGTCTGGATGCAGTGATCCATCATAAAACCCGTAACATTAAGAACAAATGGTGGGTAGAAAGAGTATGAGAAATCTAACAACTCACAAACACCAACCACGTGCATGGTTTCTTCAGCACTATTAAGATGATCCATGGCCTAAATACTCAAGAGTCCATCCCACTGATAGCCAAGATGGCGGGGAGCTCATCGACGGCAGGGAGCCAGTCAGTGGCTCGCTGGAGAGAACATTCTGAAGAATTCCTCACCCAAAACTCTGTCTTCAACTTGGAATATCTTCAACCTAATTCCTCAATACCCTGTTCGCTTGGTCTTGATCCAAAGTTGAAACGGCCATTGGACAGCTGAGAAATAACAAGGCCCCTGAAGCAGATAGAACCCCTACAGAAATACTGGAACATGATTGAAACACACTCCTGAAACAGCTGCACAACCTCATTTAACTCATTAGAGACGAGGAGCACATCCCGGGTGGGAAGTCAGGATGCAGCAATCGCGACTATACTCAAGAAGAGAGACAAGTCAGATTGTGTTAACTGCTGTTTGACACAGGGAAGATTGTTGCAAGAATTCTCCACCATTGCTTCCTCCCAGTGGCCACAGAACGTGTCACAGCACAGCTTTTGCCCTTTGAATGACACCACAAACATGATCTTCACAGGGTGGTAAAGGCAAGGAAAGTGCAGGGAACACCACCAACCGCTGTACGAGGCCTTCTTGAACTTCTGTCAGCCGCAAATCCTCATCAAATTTGGCTGCCCTCAGAATTTTGTCGCTATCCTCTGCCTAATCCACAATGACATGATTATTATTAAAGGGAACAAATGGACAAGGTGGAAAGACACCTGCTTTTCAATTTAAAAAAAATATAAATTTAGAGTACCCAATTCTTTTTTTTCTCAATTAAGGGGCAATTTAGCGTGGCCAATCCACCTACCCTGCACATCTTTGGGTTGTGGGGGTGAGACCCACGCAGACACGGGGAGAATGTGGAAACTGCACACGGAGAGTGACCCAGAGCCGGGATCGAACCTGGCACCTCGAGGCAGCAGTGCTAGCCACTGTGCCGCCCTTTCCTGGTTCTCAAAATGAATGTAATTTTCACAAAGTATCAAAGCTTTTCTTTAAGAGATCACACTAAAGTCAAATAAATCTAAGCACCTAATACAGCCCTGAGCCAGTCATGACCAAGGAGCTGACAGGAAGATTGAATGTTGTCTTGGAAAGCCCTGTTTCAATAAGGACACACTGCTGATAAACAGTGGCATGCACATTGCAATGCAGCATTGCTGTGGTGTAATCTCTACTTTGGGCAGCAGAGGACAGTAACAGTCTGTTCAGTACATGAAGTTTAATGCAAGGCCACAATAGTTTCATCTTTCTGGGGCACAATTGGGAGAAATATAAAGTTTGGTGTACCATGGAAAGTGTGTGAAGTGTTTAATCCCTATGCATTGTGTGTTTATAGGACATTGCGAGTTGTTAATCACTAAACGTTGCCAAGGCTTCGTACATGGTATTGCCTGCAGTATATCAGTGCAATGTGCTTCAACTAAACTCTATTTAAATCGGTCTCTCTCCATCCCTCTCTCTCCTAAATCCTTTACTGCCAAGCCATCTTCCCCCTCTGAGGTTTTTGGTCTATTTGTGGAGTCATTTAACACAACCTGTCATAGGAACAGGAAGAGGCCATTCAATCCCTGAAGCCTGACTCAAATCCCTGACACAAAGTCTACAGAGGGATATAGACAGGTTAGGTTAATGGGAAAAAACTTGGTAGATGGAATATAATGTAGGAAAATGTGAAGTTAGCACTTTGGTAGGAAGAATAAAGGAGCTGAATATTATTTAAATGGAGAGAGACTGCAGAAAGCTGCAGCTCAGAGGGATCTGGGGGTCCTCTTGCATAAATCACAAAAAGCTAGCATGCAGGTTCAGCAGGTAATGGGGAAGGCAAATGGAATGTTGGCCTTTATTTCAAAGGGAATGGGGGATAAAAATAGTGAGGTCTTGCTAAAACTGTACAAGGCACCAGTTAGACCACACCTGGAATACCGTGAACAGTTTTAGTCCCCTTATCCAAGGGAAGATGCCTTGACACTGGAGGCAGTCCAGAGAAGGTTCACTAGGTTAATCCCGGGTATGGAGGGATTTTCTGATGAGGAGAGGTTGAGTAGGTTGGGTCTGTACTCACTAGAATTTAGAAGAATGAGGGGTGACCTTATTGAGACATATCGGATTCTCAGGAGGCTTGACAGGGTAGATCCTGAGAGGATGTTTCCCCTTGTGGGAGAGTCTAGGACCAGAGAGCACAATCTCAGAGTAAAGGGTCACCCATTTAAAACAGAGATTAAGAAGAATTTCTTCTCTTAGAGTAGTGAGACGGTGGAATTCTTTACCACAAAGAGCTGTGGAGGCTGGGTCATTAAGAATACTCAAGGCTGGGGACTTACGGTGACGGCCAAGGAGTGACTGGTCGCATATTTGGTGGTTCCAGCTCAAGCTGGATTTTGTTGGTCCTTCCCCACCCGTTTAGGGGATGTTTGAGCAGAAAAGGTGTGCGAGTGCCCAGGGAAGGCAATGCTCCTCTGGTGAGATCAGTGTATGGATCAGAGGACGAGGAGTGTCACGAGAAAGAGAGAGCAGCTGGGGAAGGGAGGTTTTTGCAGTGTGCCACAGGTTAAGATGGCAGAGGGCAAAGGGGCAGCGCTGCCTGCCCAGTGGTCGACGGAGCAGTTGGTGGAGTTTTAAACAATAAGTTCCAGTAGCTGAGGAAGGTGGATTGTGGTGGTTAGTGAGAAGTTGGAGAGGATGTCGGTAGTCCTGGGAAACATTTATGCCCTGAATTGGGGTGATGTGGATTTTATGAGGCGGGTGTTGGGGAGGATTCCAAATTTAGATACATACCGGTTGATTATGGGGGCGGGGGGGGGTTTAATATGGTCCTGGACATGCTGAGTCTGGACCGGTCAAGACTGAAGTCATCGAGGGGGTCGGCAATGGTTAGGGAGCTGAGGGGTTTCATGGAGCGCATGGAGGAGGGGGCCGGGTGCCTATTTGTGATTATTTTTGTAAAAAATATATATTTTTATTCTCCTCCTTTTTCACAATTTTTCTCCCGAATTTACACCCAACAACAATCAATAACCAACAACAAATATCTCAAACCCCATAACAGTAACAACGATGCCATCCTCCCACCCACCAAGCCCAGACATCAGCCCGCATGTTAACATAAACAAATGACAAAGAAAAAAAGGAATCAGGGATTACCCATAGCCATCTTCAACATACACAGCCCCCCCCACTAATGTTCGATGTTTACCAGTTCTTGAAAGGGCATAATGAATAATGCCCATGACTTGTAGAACCCCTCCGAGCTTCCCCTCAGTTCAAACTTAACCTTCTCAAGGGTCAAATATTCCAACAGGTCCCCCCGCCACGCCAGGGTACAGGGTGGAGAGGCCGCTCTCCATCCCAGCAGGATCCACCTTTGGGCGATCAACGAGGCAAAGGCTATGATATCTGCCTCCGGACCCGTTTCCAACCCCGGCTGATCCGACACCCCGAATATGGCCTCCCGGGGACCCGGGTCCAGCTTCACATGCACCACCTTGGAAATTACCCTAAACATCTCCTTCCAGTACTCCCCAAGCTTTGGACAGGACCAAAACATATGAACCTGATTAGCGCCCCCCCCCCCCCCCCCCCGCGCCACGTTCACGCACATCTTCTACCCCTTCAAAGAATCGGCTCATCCTTGCCCTCGTGAGGTGTGCTCTGTACACCACCTTCAGCTGTATCAGCCCCAACCTGGCACACGAGGTGGAGGCGGTCACCCTCTGGAGCGCCGCACACCAGACCCCCTCCTCTATAACCTCTCCCAATTCTTCCTCCCACTTCGCTTTGATCCCCTCCAGTGGTGCCTTATCCTTTTCCAACATAGCTCCGTATACCGCTGACACTGTCCCCCTTCTCCAGTCCCCTTGCCATCAGCACCTCCTTCAAAAACCTTGTTAATCAGCTCCAGAGCCACCACCAACTTCCCGGCCCTATCCCTCACCTGAAGAATTTCCCTTGCTGCTGCCTCCCTCCGGAGCTGACCTGCTGACATACGCCCCGCCTTGTCTCCATGTTCATAAACTGCACCCCTCGCTCGCCTCAGTTGGCGCACCGCCTTCCTGGTGGTCAGTCGATCGAAGCTCGCCTGTAGTTCCTTCCTCTTTCCCAGCATCGCTGGGTCCCCCTCCTCCGCATAACTCCTATCTGCCTCCAACAACTCATCTAATAGCCTCTACCGCTCCAACCTCTCCTCTTTGTCCACCCTGGCCTTGAACGAAATTACCTCACCACTCACCACCACCTTCGACACCTCCTCACCCATACAGTTGAAACTTACATATTCCTTAATTACCTTTTCAATTTTTTCACAGAATACTTGGTTCCCCAAAAGCCCCACATCCAGTTTCCACCCTAGCCTCTGCACTACCCCCATCTCCAGCACCATATCCACCCAATGTGGCGCGTGATCTGACACAGCAATTGTAGAGTATTCCGACCCCTTGACTTCAGCCAGCAAAGCCTTTCCCACCACAAAAAAGTCAATCCGCGAGTATACCAAATGGACTGTTGAGAAAAACGAGTACTCCCGTTCCCCTGGATGCAGGAACCTCCAAGGGTCCACCACCCCCCCCCCCCCCCCCCCCCCCCCATTAGCCCAGCCAGCGCCTTCGCCCCCCACCTGATGGGACCAGCGAGCACGGCTGTGATCTGTCCAACCGTGGCTCCTGCACCAGGTTCCAGTCCCCCCCCACAATCAGCTTGCGTGTCTCCAAGTCAGGAATGGCTCCAAACACCTTCCTCGCAAATCCCGCATCGTCCCAGTTGGGACCGTATATACTTACCAGCGCCACTAATCTCCCCTCCAGCGCCCCGGCCACAATCACATATCTACCCCCTGATCTGCCACTACCTTCTCCATCTGGAAGCGTACTCTTTTGCTGACCAACACCGCTACCCCTCGAGCTCTTCCATCAAATCCAGAGTGAAACACTTGGCTAACCCAACCCTTTTTAAGTCTCACCTGGTCCTTCACCCTCAAGTGAGTCTCCTGCAGCATTGCCACATCGGCTTTCAAACTTTTAAAATGCGCAAGCACCCTTCCTATTTGTGATTACTGTAGGTTTGTGGCGGCGAGATGGATGCGAGGTTCCGGGGCTCGCAGCATGTGGGGATTGAGTATTCCAGGGACTTCTTATAGGGGGTAAATCTGCGGGGTGGAGGAGTTGGAAGAATTGTATTAGTTGCCCAAGGGGTTTGGTTTTAGGTACCTGCAGATTTGGGATTTAGTGAGGAGAGAGGTGCAGTGCTTTCCGGCGTTGCCACCTCCGGTCTGCAAGACAAGCTTCTGTCAGAGGTCAAAATAGGTGAGGGGAAGGTATTTCGATATTTACAAGGCACTGACGGAAAGGGTGGGTGCCCTGGTGGAGGAAGTTAAACGCAAATGGGAGGAGCTGGAAGAGGTGGTGAGGACCAGGACGTGGGCAGAGACCTTGCGGAGGGTGAATGCGTCCTCATCGTGTGCGATGTTAAAGCCTCATCCAGTTTAATGTGGTGTATAGGGCCCACATGACGGTGGCGAGGATGAGCAGGTTTTCTGAGAGGGTGGAAGGGCACGCGACATATTGACCTTTCCCTCCCTGATATCCCGGAGATGGATTGTGTTGTGTTGGCAGGAATCGGAGTCGGAGAAGGCAGGGGTGCGGGTGGGGGGGGGACTCGGAGCCGGCGAAGGCAGGGGTGTGGGGGTGGGAACACGGAGCCGGAGAAGGCAGGGGTGTGGGGGGGGGGGGGGGGGGGACACAGAGCCGGCGAAGGCCGGGGTGTTGGGGGGGAGGGGGAGACTCGGAGCCGGCGAAGGCAGGGGTGTGGGGGGGGGGGGGGAGACTCGGAGCCGGCGAAGGCCGGGGTGTTGGGGGGGAGGGGGAGACTCGGAGCCGGCGAAGGCAGGGGTGTGGGGGTGGGGACTCGGAGCCGGCGAAGGCAGGGGTGTGGGTGGGGGACCTGGCAGAATCCCAGAGGATGGAGAAGATTAAGTTGGCTCTGCGGGGGTCGGTTTTTCACCCGGAGGTGGAAACCATTTATTGATTTCTTCTCTCAAGAGGGTAGTGAATCTGTGGAATTCTTTACCACAGAGAGCTGTAGAGGCTGGGTCGTTAGTTGTGTTCGAGGTTGAGATAGACAGATTTTTAATCAGGGAGGGAATCAAGGGTTATGCAGATAGGGCAGGAAAGTGGAGTTGAGAATTGTCAGATCAGTCATGATCTCACCGAATGGAGGAACAGCCTCGATGGGCCAAGTGGCCTACTTCTGCTCCTATGTCTTATCACTAACCTTTATATTTATTCCTATAGCACTGAGATTGTGCCGTAGCGAGTCACAGGCCTGGAGAAGAGGCTGCCGTTCACTCAGCAGCTGCCTACGTCTCTCCTTCAGCTGCTGTTTCTTGTCCTTGGACAGTTCTCTGCCTTCACTCACTGCCAGCTCCTGCTGATCCACTGCCAGGGCATACTTCCTTACTTCCTGCCGAAAACCAACCAGCTGCTCGGCAACGCTGTGAACAGTGGCTGAAGATCGGTCTACTGCCAGTGCCTGGAAAAAGAATAAAAATAAACATGTGAAACAAAACACCAGAGCCCGGATAACAATAGCGAGGGTACCTAATGCTCTGTATAGTCAGTGCAGGGCTTGCTGAACGTCTGCCTTTAATTATCCGTGACTGCTAGTTGGGAAAACCAGATAAAAACTAAAACTGATCAGAGAAGCAACAGGAGGTTGCCATTCAGCCCATCGAGCCAATGCTGGCTCTTGGTTTGCTGAATATTACCACTCCCTGGATCCTTTAATACTCTTTCTTTTCAGATACAGATCCAATACCTCTGCAAATGATGTTACAATTTCACAATTACCCCTGTGGCAAAGTATTCCACGCTGTCGGAACTCTTGACATGAATTTTCCTTGTTTGTTGACCTCGATGATCTGCCTTAGTGTGTTCCCCTTGTTACTAACGCACCGACCAATGGAAAACACAAAGTATACTTCACTATTTTACCCTCTCAAAATTATGAAATTTTCTACTAAATTCTCCCTTAGCCAGTGGAAAAAAGCCCCACTTTCTCCGTATCTACAACCTCTGCTATCACTCAAATGAGCCTTCAATCTGCTTGCAATGTTTACCCCATCAACTAAACAGCTGGTTTTTCATGATGCAGCCTTGAGGGCTCTTCAAATATTAATGGAAAACGATGCAGAATTAAGGAAAATTGCAAACTAAATTAATGGAGGGGTTTTAAGCTCCATTTCTGGAGTCGATGGTAATCATTGCCCCCTCTTTGTTTCAAGCAGCGGAGGAAGATAGAGCACACAGAAAGCAAGCAGAAGACATGAAGAGCGAGTGTGAGTAGGAGGTCAGTGGAAGGATGACAGGACAGGAAGGAGGGTTCACAATTACAGATAAAGGCTGTTCAACCTAACTGCTCCACGCCAGTGTTTATAACCTTACCTTCTTCATGTTACCTCAATTATATTTCTGACCTCAATTTTATCGAGGCAATTTAACTTGCTATTTAAAATATAATCACTGTAAGAAATCTGTTCAGCATTCAAAGCTGACAAATTTTCTGCTTACTTTGACTTCAGGTTATAATGAATACCTGGAAAAATTAGGAACACTCAACACATCCCCCAGCATTGCAATAAATCAATACTCGATAGAATTACAGATATCAGGGAGTACTGTTCAGTAGCAACTTGGAAACATACTACAGCACAATTTATTCAAAGCTTTGCTGAATGTGGTCACAGGACCATTTTCAAATAGACTTTTAACTTGAAGCTCAAACTAAGTTAACATTGTGAAACAGGCTAAACAATATCCACATAACTATGTCACGTGGCTAAGAGACACTACTAAAGGAAACTAAAAGCAGGTTAAAAAGATCAGAACGATATTAATATGTGCCGTTTTCTCTAGCCATTATACATTGGCATTTTCAGGGGGCAGAAGTTAAGTTTATCCTGTCTTTGCTGGTTAGGTGGTATTACAGAGATACGGGATAGGGCAGGGGAGTGGGCCTCCTTTCAGAGGGTCGGTGCATGCTTGATGGGCCGAATGGCCTCCTTTAGCACTGAAAAAGTCTATGTCTCTATGGTCTCAGAATACAGTCTTTGAAGCAATACTCAAAATTTATCACATAATAAGCACATCTTTCATGGCAGAACTGATGGATAAAGGTGTGGGGTGGGGGGTTAAAGAACCAACTGAGTACTTTAATAAGCCAGTGCACTCTGACTCAACTCTGTTACAAGCACAAATTAATGTATCCATTTTATCCTAAAGGCTCCTTATTATTAGAAAGTTGAAAAAGTCAGACATCTGGTACACATCTGTTGTATCACATTTTAGAGGCTTCAGACATGCCAACAGAATAAACACTAGCAATTGTCAAACAAGTTGTATCTGTCACGATAGCCATACTGGCTGGCTAAAGTGGATGGCTCCGAATCTGGTTGGTCTGTAAAGGAACTCCATGTATTCACCTTGGTTCCATAACCTTTAATATCATTACTCAACAAAACCTCACTAAACTATCAAACTTTTCATTTTTATCAAAACCCAAATGCCTGAGGGACCAGAACAGCCCATGTTTGCACTGCATTCTGCCCAAAGCCCCAGACTGTCACAGCGGTTTGGTGATGTACATAAAAGGCACAAGAGGAACCAACAGCAACAGTAGCACAGAAGCAACGAAAGAAAGGTACAGCGCAAGAATGTTAGAAATTCGAGGACAAGCACACCGTGGGAGCAGGAAAGTCAACAGAGACCCGCACAGCAGGACAAACGTAAGGGAATCGGAAATTTACTTCTGGGTAAGAAAAGAAAACGAGAAAGAAAGAATATGTTACTTGAAAGAAGAGATCAGAGCCTGGACAAGCGGAGTGTATTATAGGAATAGATGATTTTCCTCTACTTATTGTCCAACTATGAGAGATTAAATATACCAAACATCAATGAATTCTAAATGGTACTGCTGTGTGTGCTCATCACAGTCTAACACCGTGCTTGATTGTACATAATGGTACTGCCAGTAATGAATTCACTTCTCTGCAAATCAGAACCTTGCTTATGAGAACTAATGAAGATCTACTCCAAAACAGGAAAACCCCTCTCAATTATTTTTTTCTCAGTTCTTTTCTGTTTGCCCTTTCAATTACACAAACTTAAATATTCTGGGCTCAAATTAAGATTTCTAACAGGCCAAGAGAGATTAGAAATCACACATTTGACAATAGCAAGATTGCTAGTCTAGAAAACCATGCTGTTGGTCATCCTGTCTGAGGCCATTATAAATAGAATCGCTCAGCTCCGTCCCTTCTTTTCTTCAGGCTAGAAATGTTTGATACTTATATAGTTTCAAAACAATAAACAAAAACAGCACCATCAAATTCAGCACCATTTCGGAGGAAGAGTATTTTGCTACTTTAAAAAAAAAAGAAAATAATGAGAATATTAGGAAGACACTTGCTTGGTTTTGCTCCATGGATTCCGGGAGAACAATCATTGTTCACAGATTTACTTATTTTTCACTGATCAAAACTCTCTGTCCTCCTGCCACATCCTAACACTCCTACCCCACCCCATGCCAAAACTCCATAACCTGACCTTCCCCTTGCCACACTAACATTAAAATAGTAGATCCAGTATGTAGACACCTCGCTGTAAAATATGAAACACACAAACACACATGTGGGGTGCTCCCATATAAAGCAGAATATCTCAGCTACAAAGCAATAAATCAGCATTTAGGACAACATTTGTTGCAAAAGCACAGAAAAGAGTTTAGGAAAATGGCAGCAAGGAGGATGTGTAAAGATATTGAATAAAGTAGGAGTAATTAGTAAGCTGTGCCAACGAGAGAGAGAAAGCAAACCAATGTCCCTGCCTCAATACCATTCCTCGCCACAGAACATAAAATATGTAAACTAATATTTAGCAAACTATAATTAGCTGTGTCTTCCTCACAGTGGAATCCCACATAACCCTGTCTGTCAGAATCGTGAAGGCTGGAACTCCAGGGGTCAACTTATCTAGTTGAAAGCTCTCTGTACTTTAACTCAAAGTACCTGTCAAAAAGACCTCTAGCAATAGAACAGCAAACTATGCAAATCATCTGATTGCATTTCTAACCTCAGAAAGCCTCAGACTCCACACCCTGAAGGACCTCAGACTCATAAAAACACAGGAAATATCAGAAATTGCCATGCGCATCTCACTGCAATGGGCTGCACTGCACCTCGGCTGGCTTACATGGAAGAGGGGATGACCAAATGCAAGAGACGCTTACAGAATTGGAGTGATCATTTTCACAGTGACAGTAAACATATTTTCAAGGATTACATAATGAAAAGTGAATGCTGAAAATCTGAAGTGAAAGCAGAATCTGCTTGAACAATCCAACAGATAGCTCAATGTTTGGGAGAGAACAACATATCATCATTCTGACTGAAAAATTAAAATTGCTTATTGTCACGAGTAGGCTTCAATGAAGTTACTGTGAAAAGCCCCTAGTCACCACATTCCGGAGGTTGGTACGGGAATCGAACCGTGCTGCTGGCCTGTTTGGTCTGCTTTAAAAGCCAGCGATTTAGCCCTTTCATAAAAATACAAGGACAATGAAATTATTCTGTTGCGCAATTCTAGCACTTTCTGCTTCTACTCGAGTCCAAATAGGACATTAATACTTTGCTTCCTTCACATTTCAGCTTGTGTTCTCCATTTGAAGCAATAGTCTCAACAGAAGATAAAAGCAAATTACTGCAGATGCTGGAATCCAAAACAAAAACAGAAAGTGCTGGACAATCTCAGCAGGTCTGACAGCGTCTGTGGAGAGAGAGGGGAGCGAACGTTTCGAGTCTGGATGACTCACTGACAAAGAGATTGAGATCGTGCAGCATTTTCTGTTTTAGTCTCAACAGAAGATTCCCTTTGATATGCAATCTGCTGGGGTGAGATTGCATATGTGTTGCCCGAATACAGCACCGAAAAGGCCATTCGGTCTTCTGAGTCCATGCTGTCTCACTGTACAGCAATCCAGTCAGTCCCTTTCCCCCACTCTATCCCCAAAGCCCTACAAGTTTATTTCCCTCAAGTGCCTGTCTAATTTCCAACACTGACTGAATTGATGCCAGAGGATAAAAGGAAACATAAATCATCGCTTAGCAGTCAACTAAAAGTTTATCCAGCTTTAAAATGGTTAAAGTAATGCAAATCCCACCTATATTTTCTTAGTTTATAAGGCTGTTTATAAACGTAAGGCCAAGATATATTTATCTTGTTTTCACCTCAACTAGTCAAAGAAAATTGGGGAAATGACAGACCAAAGGGTCAGCAGAATCAGAACATATAGCAAGGCAAGACATTTCTCTATTCCGGAAACTAAATTCAAAATGTTTGTACAATAGTCTGTCTAATCATTTTCAAACAAGAACAATGTGAACACCAAAGGAAGTTTCAAGTTTCTGCTGGATGGAGAGTTAGATTATCTGCAGAGTGTACAATCTTCCAATGTTTTCCAGCCTTGATACAAACTGATAGTACCACCATCCAAACACTGAATCAAAACTGCATCATTAAGAGTTTGCTGTAAAGTAGTTTTTGCCCAGCTGAAAGACTCATACTGGAATCACAAAGCAGCACGGCAGCACAAGTGGTTAGCACTGTGGCTTCACAGCGCCAGGGTCCCAGGTTTGATTCCCTGTGTCTGCGTGGGTTCCTCCAGGTGGTCCGGTTTCCTACCACAGTCCAAAGACATGCAGGTTAGGTGGATTGGCCATGATAATTTGCCCTTAGTGTCCAAAAAGGTTAGGAGGGGTTATTGGTTTACGGGGATAGGGTGGAAGTGAGGGCTTAAGTGGGTCGGTGCAGACTCGATGGGCCAAATGGCCTCCTTCTGCACTGTATATTCTACGTTCTAAAGCAGTGCCATTACTATATATTGGACTCATACTGGAATCACAAAGCAGTCCCATTGCTAAATCAAAGCAAGGAAATTAAAACCACATCAAAGATGGAAGATACAAACTAGAAAATTGGAACAGGTAGGAGGCAGATATAGGACCATATAGTGTTATAGCCCATTGTGCTGTACTGGCTCCTTCAAAGAGCTATTTAACGAATCTCACTTCTTGCTCTTTCCCCAATGCAGTGTAATATTTTCTCTTTCAAGCATTTATCAAATTCACTTTTCAAATCACTGTTGAATTGGCTTCCAATGCCTTTTCATCCATTCCAGACCACAACAACCCTTGAACAATACTACCCAATTCCTAATCAAACAGGAAAAGAAATGTAGCTCTCAATCCATCCTACATCCCATTGGCACAGAGTAATACTTGCTTTCCAGAACAGATTTGGCTCCTGTTAGAATCCCTTGAGATGCTGGCTGGATATCTTCAAAAAGTTGTTTCAATTGGTTTGTTTCAGCTTCCCCTTGTCCTCAGACAAGTCTACACTGCTTTAAATACCATTACTCGTTTTTTAACTATCCTACTGTGTGAGCCAAAGGCCTTACTCCTGGTCTCAGTGTTAGCCCGATCAGAACTCAATTCAAAACCTTTCTCAAAAGGTCTGAATACCTGAGCTCCAGCCAGAAATGACATCATCTCCCCAAGCTGAAAACAAATTAACTCCCCAGGCTGAAAACACCAACTCCCCAGGGACTCCACCTAGTCAAACAACAGTGCACTAGCCCAGGCTTTTATGACAGTCAATTTCATATCTGGCTCCTAATAGCTTTCTGGTCTTGCAAAATAAGATTATTTTAAAAACATGACTACTGCAGTCAAACATACTCTATCCTAGGCATTTTACCCTTAAATTGCGAAACGTTTATAATCCAATATATCTAAAGTTTTGCATTCCTCAGAGGGAAAATGGTATGCTGGCCTTTACTGTAAGAGAATGTGTGTACAGGAGTGAAGAAGTCTTGCTGCAATTGTGCAGAACCTTGCAGAGGCTGCACTTGGAATATTGCATGTAATTTGGTGTCCTTGCCTAAGGAAGGATATATTTGCCATGGAGGGAGTGCAACAAAGGTTCAACAGACTGACTTGTGCGATGTCAGGGTTGTCCTCTGAGGAGAGATTGGAAAAACTAGGCCTGTATTCTATAGAGTTTAGAAAAATAAGAGGCGATTTTATTGAAATATACAACATTATTACAGGGCTCAACAGGGTAGATTCATGAAGGGCGTTTCCCTCGGCTGGGGGCGCAGGGTCTAGAATCTTTGGAATTCTCTGACCCAGAGGCCAGGGGAGGCTACATCATTGAGTATGTTCAAGACAGAGATCGACAGATTTCTACTTATTAAAGACATTGAGGGATATGGAGATAGAGCAGATGTTACAAATGTAGGAAATTGTTATATATTACATTTCAAATTTTGTAGTACTATGTTGTTATAAATCCCTGGGTTCAAATACATACAGTAAGTATGTCTGCTAAAGCTGTAATTCTGGGCTAGTAGAAGATGAGAAAAACATTTACTTGTTTACAGAGTGATGGCCAATGGAACATTGTTTTGATTGCTTGAGGTTCCCCGAGGTGCAGATAATTTGAGAGCTTGGGCGGAATTCTCCGCAAGGCCCGACACCGTTGTGAAACCTGGAGAGGTTCACGACGGCGTCGGAAGCCTCTCCCGGCCCCCTATTTTCTCCTACCCGGGGGGATAGGCGGGCCGTACCGGGAAACTCAGCGGCCGGGCCTTGTCCCTGGCTTCAAGGCCCGGCGCGCCAAGAATGACGCTGCGGCGGAGCCTAATGATGTTAGCCGCGCATGCGCGGGTTGGACAGCTCAAATCCGCGCATGCGCAGTTGCCTTCTTTCCCCATAGCCGCCCCGCAAGACGTGGCGGCTTGATCTTGCGGGCGGCGGAGGGGAAAGAGTGCGTCCCCTTGAGACACCGGCCCGATGATAGGTGGGCACCGATCGCTGGCCAGTCCCCTCCCGAGCACGGTCGTGGTGCTCGATCCCTGATCCGCCCCCCCCCCCCCCTAGGCCCCACACTTACCTTGTACGCCATGTTCACGACGGCAGCGACCAGGTGTGGTTGCCGCCGTTGTGAACAGGTCGGGAACGGCAGGCCGCTCGGCCCATCTGGGTCAGAGAATGGCGGGCCGCCATGAAAAACAGCGGCCCGCGTTTCTCCGAGCGGTGTGTCAGAAAACCGGACACGCCGTTTTTGGGGGGGTGGGGGGGGGGGGGGTGGGAGAATAACGAGAGGTGCGGGAGCGGACCTCCCGCTATTATCCCACCCATCGTGGTTGCGGAGAATCGCGGCCCTTGTGTTTCAGTTCTAGGTAAGCAAGTATGGAACATCTTAACAGAATACAGATGATATAATTAATGGGAGGATCCAGGTCTGACTGTATTTTTTGGAAGTTTGCTATAGCGTTTGAGTCTGACAAGACAGAAGGATTTTCAGGTTCTTCCTGATAGGGTCTTGCTCCAAACGTCTGCACAGAGAACAGCAAGTAGCCCAGATGGCTAACTTTATTTCTGAGTGGATTTTGAACTGTATTGGGTTGCTTTGTTGGCATATATAATATATATATTTTCGGGTGAAGATAATGAGATAAAGTTTTTCCATTTATTTAAGAATCTAAAACTATTTCTTTGATGTTAATGTGATTAATTCGATGTTTAAATTCAAATTTGTTTTAATTGGCCAGTGTCATTGCCCATTGGCCAGTGTCATTGCCCATTGGCCAGTGTCATTGCCCATTGGCCAGTGTCATTGCCCATTGGCCAGTGTCATTGCCCATTGGCCAGTGTCATTGCCCATTGGCCAGTGTCATTACCTTGTGGCCAGTGTCATTGCCCATTGGCCAGTGTCATTGTCCATTGGCCAGTGTCATTGCCCATTGGCCAGTGTCATTGGCCAGTGTCATTGGCCAGTGTCATTGCCCATTGGCCAGTGTCATTGTCCAGTGTCATTGTCCATTGGCCAGTGTCATTGGCCAGTGTCATTGCCCATTGGCCAGTGTCATTGCCCATTGGCTAGTGTCATTGCCCATTGGCCAGTGCCATTGTCCATTGGCCAGTGTCATTGTCCATTGGCCAGTGTCATTGTCCATTGGCCAGTGTCATTGCCCATTGGCCAGTGTCATTGCCCATTGGCCAGTGTCATTGCCCATTGGCCAGTGTCATTGCCCATTGGCCAGTGACATTGCCCATTGGCCATTGGCCAGTGTCATTGCCCATTGGCCAGTGTCATTGGCCAGTGTCATTGGCCAGTGTCATTTCCCATTGGCCAGTGTCATTGCCCATTGGCCAGTGTCATTGCCCATTGGCCAGTGTCATTGCCCATTGGCCAGTGTCATTACCTTGTGGCCAGTGTCATTGCCCATTGGCCAGTGCCATTGTCCAGTGTCATTGTCCATTGGCCAGTGTAATTGCCATTGGCCAGTGTCATTGCCCATTGGCCAGTGTCATTGGCCAGTGTCATTGCCCATTGGCCAGTGTCATTGCCCATTGGCCAGTGTCATTGTCCATTGGCCAGTGTCATTGCCCATTGGCCAGTGTCATTGCCCATTGGCCAGTGTCATTGCCCATTGGCTAGTGTCATTGCCCATTGGCCAGTGTCCATTGGCCAGTGTCATTGTCCATTGGCCAGTATCAT
Source organism: Scyliorhinus canicula (assembly GCF_902713615.1). Taxonomy (NCBI): domain Eukaryota; kingdom Metazoa; phylum Chordata; class Chondrichthyes; order Carcharhiniformes; family Scyliorhinidae; genus Scyliorhinus; species Scyliorhinus canicula. Next base: position 159,261,199 of record NC_052159.1, read on the forward strand.
TGCCCAGTGTCATTGCCCATTGGCCAGTGTCATTGCCCATTGGCCAGTGTCATTGGCCAGTGTCATTGGCCAGTGTCATTGCCATTGGCCAGTGTCATTGGCCAGTGTCATTGGCCAGTGTCATTGCCCATTGGCCAGTGTCATTGCCCATTGGCCAGTGTCATTGGCCAGTGTCATTGCCCATTGGCCAGTGTCATTGTCCAGTGTCACTGGCCAGTGTCATTACCCATTGGCCAGTGTCATTGCCCATTGGCCAGTGTCATTGCCCATTGGCCAGTGTCATTGCCCATTGGCCAGTGTCATTGCCCATTGGCCAGTGTCATTGCCCATTGGCCAGTGTCATTGCCCATTGGCCAGGGTCATTACTCCTGGGGTGGAGTCTCCTTTCCTCAGTTTTACAAATTGAAAAGTTGTTTGGGGGTTTCTTGCCAGTATCCGAACAAAAATTGGGGCGTGGCCCAGTATGCTAACAGGAAAATGGCACTGAGATGAGTGATAAGTCACAATCTAATTGAATGGTGGAGCAGACTCGAGGGGCCGAACGCCCTACTCCTCCTATTTCATATGTTCCTATGAATTCAAAGAACGAAGATGACAACCTGTACAGTAGGAAATCAAACTACCATCCTTGTTTTTAAAGTTGCACTTAGAAATTACTTTTGTTGTTAAATTAGAAACAGGAAACAATGCCTTTAAAAGTGTTAAAACAAGGCACTCTGCCCTCTTACGTGTATGTAAAAGATCCTATTTTGAAGAAGAGCAGTGGAATTCACACCATTGTGCCAGACAATACCTACCCTCAATTAACATCACCAATAACAGATTATCTGGCCATTATCTCAATTCCATTTGTGGGATTTCTCTGCATGCAAATTTGCTGTCTTGTTTCCAACATTCCAACAGTAACGACACTTCAAAAGCACTTCATTGGTGGGACATCCTGGGTCATAAAAGGCACCATATACATATAGATACATAGAAGATACGAGCGGGAGGAGGCCTTTTGGCCCTTCGAGCCTGCTCAGCCTTTCATCACGATCATGGCTGATCATCCAATTCAATAGCCTATCCTGCTTTCTCCCCAAGTGCTATATCCAGCCCCTCTTGAATATATTCAAAGTTTTAGCATCAACTACTTCCTGTGGTAATGAATTCCACAGGGTCACCATTCTTTGTGTGTTGTCTCCTTATCTCTGTCCAAAATAGTTTACCCTGAATCCTCAGACTGTGACCCCCTGGTTCTGGACACACCCATCATTGGTAACATCTTCCCTGCATCTACCCTGTCTGGTCCTGTTAGAATTTTATACGTCTCTATGAGATCCCCCATTATTCTTCTGAACTCCAGCGAGAACAATCCCAACCTAGTCAATCTCTCCTCATGTGACAGTCCCACCATACCTGGAATCAGTCTGGTAAACCTTCGCTGCACTCCCTCGAGAGCAAGAACATCCTTCCTCAGAGAAGGGGACTAACCTGCACACAATACTCCAGGTGTGGCCTCACCAAGGCCCTGTATAATTGCAGCAACACATCCCTGCTTCGAGACTCGAAACCTCTTGCAATGAAGGCCAACATACCATTAGCCTTCTTTATCGCCTGCTGCACCTGCATGCTTACCTTCAGCGACTGGTGCACAAGGACACCCAGGTCCTGCTGCACACTCCCCTCTCCCAATTTACAACCATTCAGTAGTAATCTGCCTTCCTGTTTTTGCTTCCAAAGTGAATAACCTCACACTTATTCAAATTATACTGCATCTGCCATTGGTTTGCCCACTCGCCCAACCTGTCCAGATCTTGCTGTAGGATCCCTGCATCCAAATACCAGGTTGAATCCTGGGGTGGCGGGACTGTCGTATGAGGAGAGACTCAGTCGGTTAGGATTATATTCATTGGAGTTTAGAAGAGCGAGAGGGGATCTCATAGAAACTTATAAAATTCTAACAGGATTAGACAGGGTAGAATCAGAAAGAATGTTCATGATGGTGGGGGAGACGAGAACCAGGGGGTCATAGTTTGAGGATAAGGGAAAACGTTTTAGAGGCGAAGAGAAATGTCTTCCCCCAGAGAGTAGTGAATCTGTCGAATTCACTACCACAGAAAGTAGTTGAGGCCAAAACACTAATCTCAAGAAGGCATCAGATATAGCTCTTGGTGCTAAAGGGATCAAGGGCTATGGGGGGGGGGTCGGAATCAGATTATTGAATTTGATGATCACTAGACTCTGGGGTGGTCCCGGTGGATTGGAAATTAGCAAACATGACACCACTGTTTAAAAAAGGAGGTAGGCAGAGAGCAGGAAATTATAGCCCAGTGAGCTTAACTTCGGTAGTAGGAAGATGCTGGAATCTATCGTCAAGGAAGAAATAGCGAGGCATCTGGATAGAAATTGTCCCATTGGGCAGACGCAGCTTGGGTTCATAAAGGGCAGGTCGTGCCTAACTAGTTTAGTGGAATTTTTTGAGGACATTACCAGTGCAGTAGATAACGGGGAGCCAATGGATGTTTTATATCTGGGTTTCCAGAAAGCCTTTGACAAAGGTGCCACATAAAAGCTTGCTGCATGAGATAAAGATGCATGACATTAAGGGTAAAGTAGTAGCATGGATAGAGGACTGGTTAATTAATAGAAAGCAAAGAGTGGGGATTAATGGGTGTTTCTCTGGTTGGCAATCAGTAGCTAGTGGTGTCCCTCAGGGATCCGTGTTGGGCCCACAATTGTTCACAATTTACTTAGATGATTTGGAGTTGGGGACCAAGGGCAATGTGTCCAAGCTTGCAGATGACACTAAGATGAGTGGTAAAGCGAAAAGTGCAGAGGATACTGGAAGTCTGCAGAGGGATTTGGATAGGTTAAGTGAATGGGCTAGGGTCTGGCAGATGGAATACAATGTTGACAAATGTGGGGTTATCCATTTTGGTAGGAATAACAGCAAACGGGATTATTATTTAAACGATAAAATATTAAAGCATGCCGCTGTGCAGAGAGACCTGGGTGTGCTAGTGCACGAGTCACAGAAAGTTGGTTTACAGGTGCAACAGGTAATTAAGAAGGCAAATGGAATTTTGTCCTTCATTGCTAGAGGGATGGAGTTTAAGACTAGGGAGGTTATGTTGCAATTGTATAAGGTGTTAGTGAGGCCACACCTGGAGTATTGTGTTCAGTTTTGGTCTCCTTACCAGAGGGTCAGTACTGAGGGAGTGCTGTACTGCCAGAGGGTCAGTACTGAGGGATCGCTGCACTGTCAGAGGGTCAGTACTGAGGGAGTACTGCACTGTCAGAGTGTCAGTACTGAGGGAGTGCCGCACTGTCAGAGGGTCAGTACTGAGGGAGTGCTGCACTGTCAGAGGGTCAGTACTGAGGGAGTGCCGCACTGTCAGAGGGTCAGTACTGAAGGAGTGCCGCACTGTCAGAGGGTCAGTACTGACGGAGTGCTGCACTGTCAGAGGGTCAGTACTGAGGGAGTGCTGCACTGTCAGAGGGTCAGTACTGAGGGAGTGCAGCACTATCAGAGGGTCAGTGCTGAGGGAGTGCTGCACTGTCAGAGGGTCAGCACTGAGGGAGTGCTGCACTGTCAGAGGGTCAGTTCTGAGGGAGTGCTGCACTGCCAGAGGGTCAGTACTGAGGGAGTGCTGCACTGTCAGAGGGTCGATACTGAGGGAATGCCGCACTGTCAGAGGGTCAGTTCTGAGGGAGTACTGCACTGTCAGAGGGTCAGTACTGAAGGAGTGCCGCACTGTCAGAGGGTCAGTACTGAGGGAGTGCCGCACTGTCAGAGGGTCGGTACTGAACGAGTACTGCACTGTGAGAGGGTCAGTATTGAGGGAGTGCTGCACTGTCAGAGGGTCAGTACTGAGGGAGTGCTGCATTATCAAAGACTACAGAGGTTCAAGTGGAATAAGAATAATCCCATAAATTCCCAATGGGTTTAATAATTTCATATATATGCCTTCTGTTCAAAAAGGTGTTCAAACCCGTATTAACATTGCACCTTTCACAACCTCAGGATGTCTCAAATCACTTTACGGTCAGTGAGGTCCTTTTGTAGTTTAGTCACTTTTGTAATCAAAGAATCATAGAATTTACAGTGCAGAAGGAGGCCATTTGGCCCATCGAGTCTACACCGGCCCTTGGAAAGAGCAGCCGACCCAAGTCCACACCTTTCTTTACATTATCCCCGTGACCCCACCCAACCCTTTTGGATATTAAGGGCAATTTAGCATGGCCAATCCACCTAACTACACATCTTTGGGCTGTGGGACGAAACCGGAGCACCCGGAGGAATCCCACGCAGACACGGGGAGAATGTGCAGACAGTCATCCAAGCAGGGAATCGAAACTGGGATCCTGGAGCTGTGAAGCAACTGTGCTAACCACTGTGTTATCACAATGTCGGAAACTGTTCAAAGCATTGCCTACTCCAACCACTGAGCGCCACTGTTTCCTCCATCATTCTGTTTCTATGGCTCCACTGTCAGACGAGCCAGCTTGCAAACTGAACCTACAATATGGAAACCGGTCACTCTGCCCGTCCAGTTCGTACCAGCATTTACTCTCCACACGAGCAAACGGTAAGAATGGAGTGTGGAGAGCACCGATATAAGCATTAAGAAGGAGACAGAGTAAGGTAATGCATCGCCCACTGAATTCAATGTATTACCAGTTAGAATCCAAGGTAATGAAGACCTGCTATAACTGAGATTTAGAATCCTCATCAGCAGAAAACAAAATGAAAAGTGTGGCGGAATTTAAGAGTAATTGTGAATGGAATATCTTTCTCCTGTGAGGCAATGTGCACAGCTTTAGAAGTGACTGCCTCAGCCTACTCCGACTTTATGAAAAGACAAAATTAACTCTGAACACATGGAAACCGTACAAGGCTTTCTGCATTGTCGTTACTCACCTGACTTTCTCCAACAGATAGACCAACAACATCCAAGAATCGCTCTATGTAAGAGATTATCGCCCCAAACACAGCAGGGCTCCTGGAGAAGTTTCCCTCCTGCCATAAATATAAAGCACTGATGTTAGGGTCACTGGGTGCTCAGATTTCAACCATCTTTATTCAAAATGCTCACCGATTGCAGAACAAACACAAATCCTGAGACCTCAAAAAACTTTCATGCTGAATTGACTGATAGGATATTTTATGTCCACCTGAGGGCAGACTATGCCGGGGTTTAGCATCAGATCTGTCAGTACTGACCCTCTGACAGTGCGGCACTCCCTCAGTACTGACCCTCTGACAATGCAGCACTCCATCAGTACTGACCCTCTGACAGTGCGGCACTCCCTCAGTACTGACCCTCTGACAGAGCATCACTCCCTCAGTACTGACCCTCTGACAGTGCAGCACTCCCTCAGTACTGACCCTCTGACAGTGCAGCACTCCCTCGGTACTGACCCTCTGACAGAGCATCACTCCCTCAGTACTGACCCTCTGACAGTGCAGCACTCCCTCAGTACTGACCCTCTGACAGAGCATCACTCCCTCAGTACTGACCCTCTGACAGTGCAGCACTCCCTCAGTACTGACCCTCTGACAGTGCAGCACTCCCTCAGTACTGACCCTCTGACAGTGCAGCACTCCCTCAGTACTGACCCTCTGACAGTGCAGCACTCCCTCAGTACTGACCCTCTGACAGTGCGGCACTCCCTCAGTACTGACCCTCTGACAGTGCAGCACTCCCTCAGTACTGACCCTCTGACAGTGCAGCACTCCCTCAGTACTGACCCTCTGACAGTGCAGCACTCCCTCAGTACTGACCCTCTGACAGTGCGGCACTCCCTCAGTACTGACCCTCTGACAGTGCAGCACTCCCTCAGCGCTGACCCTCTGACAGTGCAGCACTCCCTCAGTACTGACCCTCTGACAGTGCAGCACTCCCTCAGTACTGACCCTCTGACAGTGCGGCACTCCCTCAGTACTGACCCTCTGACAGTGCGGCGCTCCCTCAGTACTGACCCTCCGACAGTGCGGCGCTCCCTCAGTACTGACCCTCTGACAGTGCGGCACTCCCTCAGTACTGACCCTCTGACAGTGCGGCACTCCCTCAGTACTGACCCTCTGACAGTGCAGCACTCCCTCAGTACTGACCCTCTGACAGTGCAGCACTCCCTCAGCAATGACTCTACAAAATGCAACCCCTTCAATAATGGTATTGGGAACCTAACTATTTTAAATAGGATCGTGAAACATAAACATGGAATAATGATAATCTTACAAAACAATGATTGAAATATATCTTGTGTACTATGTCCAGTTTTGTCTGTTCAAGTGGAGGAATATCTGTGTGAAGATCCAGTAGTGTTTCAGGAATACCAGTGTTCGGTAGCATGAGTCATGAAGAGAGACCAGAGGAGCTGCAGAGTTTTTCCACTCAAAAAATAGTGAAGTTCAAAATTATCAAAGGTTTTGATAAGGCAGATAACTATTAAATGTCCACTGGTCAGTTAACGGCCAACAAGGCTACCACCAAAAAGCCACGAAGGATTAATGGAATGTGGTTTTTTTTTAATGCAATGGGTTTTTGCGGCATGAATGGCTTGCACTGAAACACAGTTAAAAAGCTTTTGAAAGTAAATGATAAACATTTTGAAGAAGTTTAAAAAAGGTAGAATGGGAAACATGACATTGGAATGGTGATGAATTTAGATCATTGTCTGAGAGAGCTGGCAGAGGCAGGATGGATTCAATGGACTCCTTCTGTGCTGTATCATTCTACGATCCAGTCAGTTCATTTTCACTTTGTCATTTTTGCTCAATTTCAAACATGGTGGAAGATTCCTTGCTGTCCATTTGAATGTTTTCAACCAGCCACATGACAAACGGGCTTAGCAGAGAAATTAAATCTGTTGCCAATACAGTACAGCACCAACAAGCTTCTCTACACCCTTGAAGAAGGAGAAGAACAAAGAACAAAGAAAATTACAGCACAGGAACAGGCCCTTCGGCCCTCCCAGCCTGCGCCGATCCAGATCCTTGATCTAAACCTGTTGCCAATTTTCCAAGGTCTACTTCTCTCTGTTCCCCACCCGTTCATATATCTGTCCAGATGCATCTTAAATGATGCTATTGTGCCCGCCTCTACCATCTCCGCTGGCAAGTATTCCAGGCACCCACCACCCTCTGCGTAAAAAACTTTCACGCACATCTCCCTTAAACTTTTCCCCTCTCACCTTGCAATCGTGACCCCTTGTAATTGACACCCCCACTCTTGGAAAAAGCTTGTTGCTATCCACCCTGTCCATACCTCTCATAATTTTGTAGACCTCAATCAGGTCTCCCCTCAACCTCCGTCTTTCCAATGAAAACAATCCTAATCTACTCAACCTTTCTTCATAGCTAGCACCCTCCATACCAGGCAACATCCTGGTGAACCTCCTCTGCACCCTCTCTAAAGCATCCACATCCTTCTGGTAATGTGGCGACCAGAACTACACACAGTATTCCAAATGTGGCCTAACCAAAGTCCGATACAACTGTAACATGACCTGCTGACTCTTGTACTCAATACCCCCTCCGATGAAGGCAAGCATGCTGTATGCCTTCTTGACCACTCTATCGACCTGCGTTGCCACCTTCAGGGTACAATGGACCTGAACTCTCTGTACATCAATTTTCCCCAGGACTCTTCCATTGACCATATAGTCTGCTCTTGAGTTAGATCTTCCAAAATGCATCACCTCACATTTGCCTGGATTGAACTCCATCTGCCATTTCTCTGCCCAACTCTCCAATCTATCTATATTTGCTGTATTCTCTGACAGTCCGCCTCGCTATCTGCAACTCCACCAATCTTAGTATCATCTGCAAACTTGCTCATCAGACCACCTATACCTTCGTCCAGATCATTTATGTATATCACAAACAACAGTGGTCCGAGCACGGATCCCTGTGGAACACCACTAGTCACCTTTCTCCATTTTGAGACACTCCCTTCCACCACTACTCTCTGTCTCCTGTTGCCCAGCCAGTTCTTTATCCATCTAGCTAGTACACCCTGAACCCCATACGACTTCACTTTTTCCATCAACCTGCCATGGGAAACTTTATCAAATGCTTTACTGAAGTCCATGTATATGACATCTACAGCCCTTCCCTCATCAATTAACTTTGTCACTTCCTCAAAGAGGCAGACTTACTTCCCCAATATTTCTTGCTAACTAATCTAGTCCAAAGTGATAGAATTCTTTGGCATGTCTAGCTCTGCAATATTCCCGTCCGGCTTCGTCAGCCCCTCCATGGTTCATTTCTCCAGTGTCACTCAACAATGACCAACCTCCGGATCACTGCTAACACCAACTCTGCAATCAGTGGCTATGTTGAGTGATATCTCAGATAGATTAGAATTGCATTGCATGTTCACCACCCAAACAGGCCATTTGGCCCATCTGCTCTGGGCCAGTTTGTGCTCAACACAACCATCTTTCTAACCTACCTCATCTCACCCTATCAGCATATCCTTCTATTTCTTTCTCCCTGATAAGATCAGATATAAGGTACCGGAACAGGCTATTCGGCCCAACCAGTCTATGCTGGTATTTGTGCTTCAATTGAGCCTCCTGCCATCCTTTCTCATCCGACTCCACCATATAATTATCTATTCAGTTCTGCCTCAAATGCCAGCCCAGTATCCTTTTCAATGTATCGATACCATGTGCTTCAACCACTATCTATGGTAGCAAGTTCCACAGTTTCACCACTCTTTGGGTGAGGTTTCTTCTGAATACCTTACTGAATTTCTTGATGAATATCTTGACAGCTTCTAGCTATGCTCTTCCCCACAAGGGAAACCATTATCTCTGTATATACTCCATTCAAATCTTTCACTCTCAACCTTCTCTTGACAGAAGAGACCAGCCCGTCAAGTTATCCACAAGTTATCTAGCTTCCCCTTTATCTATACTATTCAGCCAAACCACTGCACGTGGGGGCTCATCAACTCAGCAAAGTTTTGATTTACACCGAATGATCTCCTCAGCTGAAAAACAACAACTCATTTCTGATTAGTGCAAGTAATGAGACTTAATGCTCCCGAGTCTCATCTTTCTCATTCCTTCCCGAGAGAGCTGCAACACCAGCTATCGGAGCACAGACCTAACCCCCAGCTCACCTCAACAAACCTAATGATGGTCTTGAAAAATCTAATACACTCATCGTGGCCTTACTCTGAATAATGCACTTCCTTCATAAGGATTGTGAAATCCTAATGGGTTACCTTGGCAACTGCTTGAAGCTGTCTGTTGCCATGGCGAATGAGGTTCATAATTGACTCAGTAGCCCCTGGGGTGTCAAAATCATCAGCAAAGGCGGCCTGCACATTGACTTTAGTTGCATTTAACCTGGATACAAAACGGAAAAGCAGAGAGCACACAATTTACACTTTAAAAATAAAGAAAGAAAAATCTATACATTTTTGAGTCTCGACAATAAAGACACCATAAAATGATTGTTATTGAAAGCATCTGATGCAGTTGTAGCCTAAAGAATGAAACCAGAGGGATAATTGTGTGTTCTTTCACTCCCAGCAGGGTACATTACTCTCAGGAACGCTCGGCACTGCAGCCAGTGGCTTTTGTTTTCATTAAAATAGAAAATTGCAGGTGCTCCCAGAGAATACACTTCCCCACTTGACAGCACTGGATCACGCAGTCAACCCCCTCACTACTGCTAGTTTCTGATCAATAGGCCAAACAATTTTCCCTGGCCGATCATTACAAAATAAGGCATTTGGACATTGCAGGAAGATGATTATTTTTAGAAAATGTTTCAACCTGCTGGATCGGCTCAGCATTGTGAGACAGGGTACAACATATAGTAAGCAGCATTGTGACATGGTGAATTTCTAGCCATTTAGTAAGCCTATTTTCTGATAACAGCAGGATAAAAAAAGTCTGAGAGGGGTCACAATTTGAGAGTAGCACACAACAGTGTTTACAAGTTACACAAATGGTAGTGGTGGCTCAGTAGGTAGCACTCCGTCTCATCTTGGAGTCAGAAGGTCATGGATTCCATTCTCAAAGCAGAGAGCTGAGCAGAGATATCCAGTCATACTGAGAGTGCACGGTACTGCAGGAGGGCTGTTTTTGGATGAATTCTATTTCGAAGAGCGGGGAGCAGGTTTCCCCAGTTTCATAACCAATATTTATCCCTTAACCACACCTCAAAACAGATCTTTATCATATTGTTATTTATGGGGGCTTATTGTTGTTTCCCTTCCCTCACTTTGGTGATGCACACGGCAGTCTTTCATCGGTTCCCACAGTAAGATTATTTCCTGGAATAGATCGCAAGCTGGTTTTCAGAGGCTTATAGCTAGAGGGGGCACCACTCCACATCGAGCAGTACTCACCAGGAGTCTCTCCCACTTACTGCCTTACATTAGTGCTGGAAGGAGTTTGTAGGTTGACATCCAATCTGTTATGAACACATCTTCTTTGACCATCAAGTCCTGGAGTGGGACTCGAACCCGGAACTTCTGGCTCAGAGGCAGGGACGCAACGCACTACACCACAGGACCTCCCTTTGTGCAAGCTTGCTGTGTGCAAATTGGCAATCCATTGCCCAAAATAGTGACTACACTTCAAACTACTCTACTGGTGTAAGGAACTTTGTGATGACAAAAATACAAGTATTTATTTTTTTCACCATACCTTTCCCATAACAAAGTTTCATCAACCGATGGGCAGATCAACTGTCCTCTCATGTATGCAGACGCATCACTGATAAAAGCTGAAATGGAGTGGAGCAGGTTTCCAGCTTCTGTCATGCTCGTATCACTGTATTCCACTGCTACAGTCCAAACACAATAAACATTCAGCAAGGTCCGCCAATCCAGCACACATCAATACTTCTTTCAAACTATTAAAGCTTTCATACCTGATCTGTATTTTGATAGAAGACAAAACATTCGAAAATGATTTGCAGAGAATTTTTCCAAGAGACTCTGGTTAATAATCAGAGAATTTGAAATGTTATAATTTGCATATTACATATATAAAGCACCAATAAGCATGAAAAATACAGCGTGCTAAGGAATTCGAGGAATTCCTATCCATGTGACGCGAAACACTAAGCTGTAGCCAGGAAATGCATCAATTCCACAGCAATAACCAATTCCTGAAGTCTATAAAAAACACAATGTATAGCACAGAAACAGATCACTTGGCTCAACTGGTCCAACCAGGTGTTTATGCTTCATTGGAGTCTCTCCTCCCACCCAACATCATCTCACTCTACTAGCATGGGTAGAATTTTCATTCCTCCACCCAGGAGGCTGGGGAGGTGGGCCATAAAATCCTCCCACACGCCCCAACCTGTTTGCAATTATATGGGAGAAACAGGAGAGGCCAGTCAGCTGGCCCGTCCTTGCCACAATTGAGGGCAATTAATGACCACATAACGGCTGTTATCGACCAGCTTTAATTTTGAAACTGGTGGGAGGAGGTCACTCTGCTTGAGCCTCAGGCATGGAGGGGGATTAACGTACAGCTTGCAGAGCACTGTTCCCTCCAAGCTGAATCGATTCCCCAATTGCAACAGTACAATTTTCCACTCTCTCCAGCCACTTTGGCATTTTGGGTTATGTTTGGAGTGCTTGGCTTGTGTTTTGGGTTATGTTTGGATGCCTGGGCTTGTGTTTGGAGTGTGTGGCTTGTGTTTTGGGTAGTGTTTGGAGTGTGTGGCTTGTGTTATGTTTGGAGTGCTTGGTATGTGTTTTGGTTTATGTTTGGATGCATGTGCTTGTGTTTTGGGTTATGTTTGGATGCCTGGGCTTGTGTTTTGGGTTGTGTTTGGAGTGCATGGCTTGTGTTTGGATGCCTGGGCTTGCATGTCGCACCCACTGCTTGCAGACTGACCAGAGTTTTCCTCCTGTGTGGATGCTTCAACTCTTAGCCATGTTTCTCAAACTCTGATCATATGATGTTCTGACCATATTACATGACAATGTGGCAAATGATCATGTGGTATCTGGTCACATGATATTACAAACATTAATTCTGTGTAAGGGTTGGGTCCGCTGACGTGGACTACTTTTGCTTACAGCTTCATTTCAATGGCAACCAGAAAGCCTTTAGTCAGCAGGAAACACGGGAGGAGAATTTGAGCCCCTGGTGTTTACACTGGCTCCTGTATTCACCCCTCAGACACTATCATACTCATTTTCATAGGTTTGATCCCTTCACTTTCACATTAATACTAGCCTCTAAAACACATGTGGTGAAGGATGCCATGATGGAATAGCCTTCAGTTTAAGAACCAGCCCCACACTCCCAGGCTCTTCCCCCTTTCCTCTTCATCCCTCCTACTTCATTCTGAGATTTCATTCATCGCCCCCCTCACACCCCAGTATACCTTTTCCTGCTGATGATTTCAGAGTTCTTCCCAGACCTGATCTAATTGCCCCATTGAATGCTGAGACCATAACATACAAGACTCTCCTGAATGTCAGCATCAATAATTCCCAACTCTCCAGATCCTTCCCAACTGCGCTCCACATAATCGCCACTCTCTACGTCAGGAGTCACATCATGCCATGGAGTGGGTTGGGGTCCACAGCGGCAAGAACTTTAATCCAGTGACATATTAAGTGAATAGAGGTAATACCGTAGCAGATCCATGTCATTTTGTGCGAGAGAAGTCATTTGGCTACAGTTTCCGGCTTTTGTGAAACGAGAAGCTCTCAATACAGTGGACAGAGTGGCAGTGAACTCTCTCTATTGCTGGGTCAGAGCCATGCAAGCAAGCTACAGATAAAGGGGTTTCCCTACAACAGTGAATGCTGAATAAAGAACTCTCCATTTCACAAAAGCCATTTTTTTCACCTGTCACTGCCTTGTATTTAACTCATGTTTTCAGTTACAAATGGATTTGGTGAACAAAGGAAGAGATTAGTTTGGAGTTGGTAAGTGTCCGTGACTTCAAGGGGCAGTGCTTAACCATTATAATACAAGTTATTTGGGACTGTCCTGCAAGTGTCCACTTTTGGCACCATCTGGTTGTACAGTTTTCAGTATATTGAAGACTTCTGCTTAGATCTCTTCTTTTGTATGCCTACATCATCAAATCCCCTTCAGAATTTTACAGACAGTTCTGAGGTTAGCCTTCAGCCTTCTCTGAACACAGCACACTGGTCAGTTTTCAGCAATAACACTGCTATTTTCCATTATTGAAGAAAAACTATTAAAAGCCCAAGGCATAACTATCAGGCAGGATCACAGAACTTATTTTGTACAATGGTTCCAAGCTACTGGGCAGGATTCCCCATTTCAGAGACTAAGTGCTGATGCCGGAGAGAATCGGTGGACAACAGCAGAATTGGTGCCAGTCTCGGAGCAACTCAAGAGCCGTTAATGGGCACTGGTGCCACATAGAACACGAGCGATTCCAATGAAAAACCGTGTTGGATTTGTCGGGCTCGGGATTGGCACCGAGTGACTGACAAGCTGCAGCCGGTTATTAGAACACCCCTCCCCACACGCATTCATCCCAGCCAACAAGATGGCACGGGTTCTACTGGAGCGCGCCCATCCCGTTGATGGGTCGGCGGGGCCAGAGGTTAGCTAGGGGGATACCCATACCACCTGTGGCCCTAAGGTCAGAGTGGGCAGTCAGCGGCATGCGCAGCTGTATGGCTGCCTTGCCAGCTGCGGCAATGGTGTTCCGTGCCCGGCCACCGCAACTCCACGCCCCATATTCTGGCCACCCTCCACTACTCCCCCTGGCCCTGGCAGACATCACCCAGACAGCGGCACAACTGTCAGTACACTTTAGCGATGTTGGACACTTTTCGTAACCCCCTCTCTCTCCCTCAGCAGCCACGGCACCCGTTTCCCAATTTTTTAAACCACAAGTGAAACCCGCCGTTGGTAATTACTCCCGGCAGAGGTGGAGCATCGCAGAAGCCCCGGGGAATACCAAATCAGGCCTGTTAATGATATGGAGATGGCGTTTATTGTATGTGCGGAGTAGAACGCATTGATGCCGCTGTCGAGGCACCGGAGCATGGCATTCTGGCGGACACCATACCGGCCACGATTTTGACCTCACGCTCGATTCTCCGCCCAATGGCCTATCCCGATTTTGGCATCAGCTCACGGAGAATGCCACCCATTATCTTTTGAAATTTTAATGTACCTTATTACTGCTGTGACCCTTGGGTGAAGTTCACTTCTACAGATGCAGTCAACATTTACAGAATCATAGAATGGTTACAGCAGAGGAGGAAACTATTCCACCCACTGTGTCCATGCCAGCTCACTGGAAGAGTTAGACTGCTAGATGCTAGGAAGTCATTTTCCCTCAAATTGGACATACTGATTGGAAAGCATGACAGTATCAACATGTTACTGCTTTCCTCTCCTAAGAGACACTGAGATTGATCACTGGACAGCATTGTTTATTTGTCTCAATTGGTCAGCACCAGTGGGAGGCTGTCTTCCTTGCGGCATTGCTCTTCAGCAAGATGAACAAAAGCAATTGCGTGAGGTCCTTGCTTGAAGCAGGAGTGAGTTGGAGAATCAGAGTTAAGCTCACTCACACCTCCACACCTGCAGTCTAAATAAAAAAAATAAGCTGCCATCCTTCAGCCCCAGTTTTGAAGAAGCGTAATGGTTCCCTTCATCGAGTTAACAGTTGGTGAGTGGAAAACCCCGGTCAAATGTACTCTTCCGCTGTACGCCAAATACTCTGAAAACTATATTTCAGTTGGGAATGTCTGAAGGAGATCATACCGCAAAACACAAGGTCGCAAGGACTTTTACTCTTGGAATGTGGGCAACATACATTGCCCAGCTCCAGCTGCCCCAAAGCCAATACAAGACAATCAGTTAGAAAGAAACGGTATTCCTGGTTCTGTCGGAGTATGGGTGAACATCCCCTTCCCTGGAAGCTGGTAGGGAACCAGCTAAATTTAAAGACAGCCTAACAACTTTCATTGGAAGAATTTTTTTAATAAAAAGGAGCCGTGAGAAAGTAAGCAAGTAGAATACGAGTGGATAGTTACCTTAATTGTGATGTAATTTTTCAAAGATTTTGACATCTTTTCTTCACTTCCTTTCAAATACAAATGCCCTGAACAAAAGGAATTCAAACAAGATGAAAAGCTCATGGGGGTAACATATTAGCCTGGATTGAAGACTGACCGCCTGGTAGAAAACAGATAGTATGTATAAATGGGTCTTTGTCTGATTGGCAGGATGTGACGAGTGGAGTCCCGCAAAGGGTTGCGAGGGGCCTCAACCTTTTCCAATTGGTCTCTTAGATGAGGGGAGCGAAGGCACGGCAGCTAAATTTGCAGACAACACAAAGATAGGTGGGAAAGTATGTTATGAAGAGGATATCAGAGTTTGCAGATGGATATAGATAGGTTCAGTCAGTGGGTAAAAATCTGGCAGATGGAGTATAATGTGGGAAGTTGTTCCCTTTGGCAGGAAAAATAAAGAAGTAGAGCATTATTTAAATGGAGAATGACTGCCGAGGTACAGAGCGATTTAGGTGTTCTTGTGCAAGGGTCACACAAAAGGTAGTATGCTGGTGTAGCATATAATCCAGAAGGCTAAAGAAATGCTATTCTTTGTTATGAAAGGAATTGTATGTTTCAGCGATACAGGGTATTGGTCACATCTCAAATGCTGTGTACAATTTTGGGCTGCTTATTGAAGGAAGGATGTAAATGCATTGGAGTGGAAGCAGTTTAGGCAGCATTTTAAGCTCTGTTCCTTTGCTTGTCCCCATCTGCAATATCCACCTTTTTCTGCCACTGGGTTTGGACTTGATGCTTAGGTCATGGGAGGGTAACAATTTGGGGACCTGTTTGTGGACGGAAGGTTTGCCATTTGCTCCAGTGAACACCCTGGTTCCAGTCTTTTCAGATACTTTCAGATTTGCGCTTCTTCACACAAGGCGTTTCCCTCCTTTTCCTCAGAACCACCCTCTTCGCTGCTGAAGACAATTTTGCCTTTGGCCAGGTCTGGTGGGGAGACTATTTCGGGACATATACAGCCATAGCCTCTCAGCAAAGTTAGCTCTGTTGTGTGAAGTGAGGGCAAAATGGGAGGCTGAGTTGGGCCTCATTCTGGATGGTGAGGTATGGAGTGAAGCCCTTCGCAGGGTCAACTCCTCATCTTCATGTGCTCGGCTAATTCTGATCCAATTCAAGGTGGCGCATAGCTCGCATCTGACTAAAGCGAGAATGAGTGGATTCTTCCCTGCGGTGGAGGGCAAGAGTGAGTGCTGCTCTCGGGGGGCGGCTAACCACACCCATATCTTCTGGTCTTGTCCCAAGTGGGTAAGCTTTGGGTTTCTTTCTTTAATACCGTGTCGAAAATACTCAATGTTGGTTTGGATCCAAGTCCGCTGGTGGGGGGGGGGGGGGTGCTGGCGTCATCCCAGCGCATGCGCAGGGGGTTCTTCTCTGCGCCAGCCATGACGGAGGTTGACAGCAGCTGGCGCAAAGGGAAAGAGTGCCCCCACGGCACAGGCCCACCCGTGGATCGGTGGACCCCTATCGCGGGCTAGGCTACCGTAGGGGCACGCCCTGGGGCCAGATCCCCCCGCACCCCCCCACACCGAGGACTCTGAAGGCCACCTGCAGAGCCAGGTCCCGCCGGTACGTACCTGGTTTGATTAACGCCGGCGGGACCAGCTGAAAACTGGCGGCTGCTCGGCCCATCGCGGGGCAGAAAATTGCCGGGGGGGGGGCACTGCCATTCCAAGATTCATGCCGCCCCCCGGCGATTCTCCGACCCGGCGGGGGATCAGAGAATCCAGCCCCATGTCTTTTTTGCATTTGGAGATGGTCAAGTTCACCATTAGCGATCGGGTGAAGGGGTCTACCAAAGATGGCAGCCATTCATTTCCTTTTTTTAAATGAGTTAGTCACTGTCAGCTTTCAAAAGGTTTAGTTTTTTGGGGTTATGTTAAGAAATGCTTTTGCTTGTTGGTCTTTCTTTATTATGTAACTCTGGTTAATTGTTTTGTACGATTTTGATTTTTATGAAAATTTATTAATAAATACCTTTTTAAAACATAAATGCATTGAAAGCGGTTTTAAGGGGGAGGTTAATAGCTGGAATGAGCGGGTTGTCTTGTGAGAAAGGTTAGAAAGGCTGGGCTTGTTTCCACTGGAGTTTAGAAGAGTGAAGGGGGGGGGGGGGGGGGGAGATCCTGAATGGTATTGACAGGGTAGACATGGAAATAATGTTCCACATGCAAGTGAATACAGAAGTAGGAGGCGTGATCAGTAAGCTTGCAGATAACATGAAAATTGGTGCTGTGGTAAACAGAAGAGGAAAGCCTCAGATGACAGGGCAACATAGATGGGCTGGTCAGATGGGCAAAACAGTGGCAAATGGAATTTAATCCTGAAAAGTGTGAGGTGATGCATTTTGAGAGGAGTAACCAGGCAAGGGAAAAGCCAATGAACGGGAGGGTGCTCGGAGGTACAGAGGACCAGAGGGACCTTGGGGTGCATGTGGGTATCCTCCGAGTGGTCCAGTTTCCTCCCACAGTCCAAAGATGTGTAAATTAGGGGGATTAGCCATGATACATTGTCCCTTAGGGTGGGGCTGCAGGAATAGAGCAGGGGATTGGGCCTAAGTAAGGTGCTCTTTCAAAGGGTCAATGCTGACTCGATGGGCCGAGTGGCTTCCTTCTACACTGCAGGGATTCTGTGTTCATAGATCCCTGAAGGCAGCAGGACTGGTAGAAAAGGTGGTTAAGAAGGTCTATGGAATACTTGCCTTTATTAGCCGAGGCACAGAATATAAAAACAGGGTGGTTATGATGGAGCTGTATTAAAATACTGGTTAGGCCACAGCTACAGTACGGTGTGCAGTTCTGGTCAGCACATTAGAGAAGGGATGAGATTGCATGAGAGAGGGTGGAGAAGATGGTACGGCCTGGGCAAGATTGTTTTAGCTATGAAGAAAGGCTGGATAGGCAGGGGTTATTTTCCTTAGAGCAGAGAAGGCTGAGAGGAGATCTGATCGAGGAGTGCAAAATTCTGATGGATATAGAAAAGGTAAATAGGAAGGACATTTTCCCCTTAGTAGATGGGTCAAAAACCAAGGGGCAGCAGATTTAGAGGGGATATAAGGAGAAACTATTCACCCAAAGGGTGGTGGGCATCTGGAACTTGCTGCCCGATAGGATGGTAGAGGTGGGAACCCTCACAACATTTAAAAAGCATTATGATGAGCACTTGAAATGCCATTGCATACAGGTCCTGGACCAAGGGCCAGAAAATGGGTTAAAATAAATAGGTGCTTGATGGCTGGCACAGACATGAAGGGTCCATATTTGTGCTGTAAGACTTGATATGGGCACAATTCTCTGGCTCTGTTGAGTCCAGCACCAAGCCCCATATGCTGGGTGAATAGCAGGAGAGCCCCTGAGCGGGGTTAACGTCGGACTCCGGACTGATCGCAATGCTGACCTGAGGCGCCCGATGCGATCTGTATCACTCCCTCGCTGGACGTGAACCAGATCAGCATATTTAGAAGAGTCTCAAACATAATTTTAATATGCGTAGCCCAGTCGAAGCCAGAGTCTCCGGGCTCCCGGAATTCACCGAGCCCACCGGCATACCGTGAGGCCAGCGCCAATCAGTACTGGTCTCCATAGGCAGAAATCAGACATGATGCCACACCAAGGTGCTCAGAGGCCATTGGAGCCCCTAGGTGGTCAGGGACAGGGTAGTGTGCCAGGTTGGCACTGCTGGAGAATTGCCAGGCTGCCAAGGGGTGGGGCCTGAGGGGACCATGGTCATGAAAGGGGGGTGAAGGAGGACATGGGGGGGAGGGGGGGAGGGGGGGGGGGGGCTGAAGCAGGCATGGGTTATGGTCACTTGCGGGAGTGGGGACGATGCCTTGATGCAGGCAAGGATGGATGGGGGTGGGCCTGGGTCACCCTCGTGCCTGTGTGGAGTTTGGGTGGTGGGGGAAAGAGAGGGGTGGTTGCCCATGTCTGTGGGGGAACGGCATGTCCGTGGGTGGGGGTGTGGGGGAACCTTCAGCTGAACTTTGAGATTTGTCACCCTTTAAACAGGGTACCCCAATCTTTGAGGAGCCGGTCTTTAGTTCCCGAATCCAGAAAATAATGTAGGTGTGGGATTCTTCAGTCAGAATCTCCCCAAAAAATGACTATGTGTGTGTGTGAATTGCGATCTGGATCGCATCCATGCACCCAGTGCAAATCACCCCATGATTTCTTCCCAAAATGGCAATAATTTTTTGGAAGAATTTCGCCTTGTCTTTCTACCTAGGGCACTGTTTGAAAATTAGGAGTCACCATTAGAGCAGAGGTGAGGAGAAATTTTAATCTCTCAGGCAGTTGTGCAAATTTGGATCCGAGATTGAGGTGGAAGTGGAGTCACTGAAAAAATATATTTTTATCAACAATTTTCCATTTATTTTATCCTAATGACGGCGCCTCTGCCGTGTGCCCCCGGTGACGGCGCCTCTGCCGTGTGCCCCCGGTGACGGCGCCTCTGCCGCTACCCCCGGTGACGGCGCCTCTGCCGTTTGCCCCCGGTGACGGCGCCTCTGCCGCGTGCCCCCGGTGACGGCGCCTCTGCCGCGTGCCCCCGGTGACGGCGCCTCTGCCGTTTGCCCCCGGTGACGGCGCCTCTGCCGTGTGCCCCCGGTGACGGCGCCTCTGCCGTGTGCCCCCGGTGACGGCGCCTCTGCCGCTACCCCCGGTGACGGCGCCTCTGCCGTTTGCCCCCGGTGACGGCGCCTCTGCCGCGTGCCCCCGGTGACGGCGCCTCTGCCGCGTGCCCCCGGTGACGGCGCCTCTGCCGTTTGCCCCCGGTGACGGCGCCTCTGCCGCGTGCCCCCGGTGACGGCGCCTCTGCCGTGTGCCCCCGGTGACGGCGCCTCTGCCGCGTGCCCCCGGTGACGGCGCCTCTGCCGTGTGCCCCCGGTGACGGCGCCTCTGCCGCGTGCCCCCGGTGACGGCGCCTCTGCCGCGTGCCCCCGGTGACGGCGCCTCTGCCGCGTGCCCCCGGTCACGGCGCCTCTGCCGCGTGCCCCCGGTCACGGCGCCTCTGCCGCGTGCCCCCGGTGACGGCGCCTCTGCCGTGTGCCCCCGGTGACGGCGCCTCTGCCGCGTGGCCCCGGTGACGGCGCCTCTGCCGTGTGCCCCCGGTGACGGCGCCTCTGCCGTTTGCCCCCGGTGACGGCGCCTCTGCCGTTTGCCCCCGATGAAGGCGCCTCTGCCGTTTGCCCCCGGTGACGGCGTCTCTGCCGTGTGCCCCCGGTGACGGCGCCTCTGCCGTTTGCCCCCGGTGACGGCGCCTCTGCCGTTTGCCCCCGATGAAGGCGCCTCTGCCGTTTGCCCCCGGTGACGGCGTCTCTGCCGTTTGCCCCCGGTGACGGCGTCTCTGCTGTTTGCCCCCGGTGACGGCGTCTCTGCCGTTTGCCCCCGTTGTCGTCGCCACTTTGAAAATATGGCAGCAACTCTGTCAGAATTTTGAGCTGGGGACAGTGACAAGATGGGCCATTGGATGCCACATTTGCGGGGTGGAAATGTATGGGGCTAGAGAGGATCAGGGATTTGTTTTTGATGGGGATGTTTGGCAGCTTGGAGGAGTTGAAGGAGAAAGCAGGACTTGGGGGTTCGGATACCTTCAGGTACGGCGGACATTTCTGACACCACAGTCCATTTTATTGGAGAGCATACTCTCCTTTGCGGGATCGGAAGGGGGTAGAATGTCCGGGATATGTGGACGGATCTTGGGGGAGAGCAGGTTTCGGTGGAAGACCAGGAGGAGGAGCTGGGACCCATTTTGGAGGAGGAGGTGTGGAGTGAGTTCCTCCGCAGGGCGAATGCTTCCTCACCCTGTGCGAGGTTGGCCTTGATACAGCTCAAGGTGGTTTTCAGGCCCACCTCGGCACGATCAGGATGAGTCACCCTTTTGGGTGGGTGGAGGATAGGTGTGGGTGGTATTTTGAGAGGACCTGCAAACCACACACATACCCCCCCCCCCACACACACCCACCCCCACATCCCCCCCCACCCACACACCCCCCCCACCCACACACCCCCCCACCCACACACCCCCCCCACCCACACACCCCCCCCACCCACACACCCCCCCCCACCCACACACCCCCCCCACCCACACACCCCCCCCCACCCACACACCCCCCCCACCCACACACACCCCCCACCCACACACACCCCCCACCCACCCCCCCCACCCACACACACCCCCCACCCACACACACCCCCCACCCACACACCCCCCCCACCCCACCCACACACCCCCCCACACCCACACACCCCCCCACACCCACACACCCCCCCACACCCACACCCACACACCCCCACCCACACACCCCCACCCACACACCCCCACCCACACACCCCCACCCACACACCCCCACCCACACACCCCCACCCACACACCCCCACCCACACACGTGTTCTGGTCCTGTCCCAAATTGGTAGATTTTTTTAGGGGTTTTTTTCAGCACCATATCAACGATCCTGAATGTTTAGAGCCCTGCCCGTTAGTAGCTATATTCGGGGTGCCGGAGATAAAGACGGGTGCAGGGGCAGATGCCCTGGCAGTCACCTCGTTGATTGATCGGCAGCAGATTCGGCTGAGTTGGAGGCAGGCAGTGCCACCTCGTGCCTCAGCGTGGCTGGTGACTTGATGGGAGTTTTTATATCTCGAGAAAGTCAAGTTCACTGTGAGGGGGTCATACCATAGATGGTGTGCGTTAATACTGAATTTTCAGGAATTGGTCACTGCTAGCTGTTAGTGGGGTTGGAGGGGGGTTTGTATTTTCATTCAGGATTGGGGGGGGGGTTGTTTCCGTTGTTGGATGTTTTTTTTCTCTGATGTTGATACATGTGTTAGTTTTGTTAAGCTTTGTAAATTTTTGGATATAAAATGTTAAAAGTTCAATGAAAATATTTTCCCGAAAGATTTCTAATTTACGAAAACATTCATAACAAAGCCAATATTACAAACAGCATCTGTCAAAGCAGAGATAGATAAATTCTTGATGTCGCGAGGAATTAAGGGCTACGGGGAGAATGCTGGTAGGTGGAGTTGAAATGCCCATCAGCCATGATTGAATGGCGGAGTGGACTCGATGGGCCGAATGGCCTTACTTCCACTCCTATGTCTTATGGTCTTATGGTAACACGGAACAACATAACAAAATGACAACCAACGTATCCACCTCACGCACAAAAGAAAGGAAGAATAAAACCCAACACCCTCCCTTCAGCAACTAACGGTGACTAACTGCCTAAAGTGGGCAATGAATAGCTGCCATCTCAGGTAGAACTCCTCAACTGACCCTCTGACAACGTACTTGACTTTCTCCAGGTATAAGTAGTCGTTGAATATTTTCAAGGCAGAAGTAGATTGATTCCCTTGCCCAACAAGAATCTAAGGTTATCGGGGGACGGATGGGAACGTGGAACTCAACGTAAACAGATCAGCCATGATCTTATTGAATGGTGAAAGTCTCGAGAGGCCAAAGAGCCTACTTCTACTCCAATTTTGTATGTTTGTATCAAGATAAAGACATGTTCCTGCCATTGCTGAAGTCGAGCAGGACTGAAATTGGTCGTGGGAGGCAGCGTGAAAAGGGTGATGATAAATCTGCCATCCATTTTACACTGCACCCCATTTTCTTTACCAGCAACTTCCATTGAAAGGGAGATCAGTCAGAATATGAAAGGCAGCCAGTTCGATAACGCCTGTTTCCTGTTACTGTTTAATTTCAAACCCTATCCATTGGTCCTGATTGGATTATAATCGCTCACAACAGAAAATGGGGAAGATTAGAAGAAACACTTCCAGGAAAAGTTATTGGGATGTGGAATGCATGTCCGCAAATGGTGATTAGTGCAAAAGCAAAGACCATCTTAGCAAGTATGGATAATTACTGAAATAATGTAGAACAAATGGTCTGGACAGAAAGCATGGAAAAGATCAACTCCTGAAAAGCCAAAGTTCAGGACAGGTAAGAGGGAACAAATTAGTTAAAAATGTCTAGATTTCTAGGTTAAATACAAATAAATAACAACAGTGCCATAAATATGGTTAAACAAAAGAAGTGTTTTAAAGCTTCATATTAATAATTCCACTAGTGCGCAATGAGTTAACGGAACCACTGGAACGGAGAACCTCAAGGCTGCAGAATTCCAAAAACTAAAAAGCTTGGATTGTTGGCCTCTTAATGGAAATTCAAGAAATACAATCTCAAATTAGGGGACTCAACATGCTCGCAGCTTCAGCAGCTAAACAAATCTCTCTGCCAGCAAACAATTCACTGTTGTTGATGAAACGCTCTCAAAAACATAACAGGGGTTACACGATGCACTGCTGCAGGGTTTGAAGTCAATTACATTCATTCTGCTCATTACTAAACCACAACACAATTTCCCTCATCACACGAGGCCGCATGCTTGCTTCCCAATTAAGCCAATTAATAAATGACCACTGTATACGTTTCATCTTTTACAACCAAGAGACTTGAAGGAAAACTAAAGAAACGAACATCCAAACTGCTCAGGGATTTTGATCCAGGTTGAAAGTTGTTTATGATGATGTCTCTGTTTGTGAACCATTTAGAAACATAATGGAGAAGTTTTCCAATTACATACTCCCAGTGTTCTGAATCTTTCACTCCAGAGAACACACTAAGAAATTGCATAATTAAAATTGATGGGCAGAAAATTACACATAGATTACTAGATATACACTCTCGCACTAGAAAAATTACACCATCAATCTCACAAGTACCAAAAACTCATTAAAGCTATCTAACATTAATTACCATCATACTTTGAATTCTAGCTGTCCATTCTCCAATGCCCCATAAATACATACCTGAGTGTAAAAAGTAGTTGCCCCATTGTCCACACTTGTGATAGGCCTCGCATTGAGCAATCTCATTCTCGTGATGGGGAAAGGCCAGGTCTATTCCACCTGAATGGATGTCCAGTTTATTTCCAAACACACAGCTGAAAATATCACACAGTTAAACTCACCATTTGTTATGATGCAAAGTGTGAAACTATTTTCTTTGTCAAATCAACACACTGCAGTAATAAAGGTCCTTGGACTAGCCTACAAGTGAGCAACACAAATGTCTGTCAGGGAGTTAACTGGTAATAAAATAAAATATGTAGTAATCAAACACAGATGAGCTAGTGGCTCATTCCGGCAACACCTCAACGTTGTCCCCCATTGCCCTCGCCCCCTCACTATCCTTATGACCTCTTAAGAGTCCTATAACCTTCCAAGATCTCAACACTGGAGCATCTTGACAAGGACCCCAACTTCAGACTCCTATTCATTGACTACAGCTGTGCCTCCAACACCATAATCCCAGCCAAACTCATATCAAAGCTCCAAAATCTAGGACTTGGCTCCTCCCTCTACAACTGGATCCTCTACTTTCTGACCCATAGTAAGAAGTCTTACAACACCAGGTTAAAGTCCAACAGGTTTGTTTCAAACACCAGCTTTCAGAGCACTGCTCAGGTCTGAGAAAGGAGCAGTGCTCCAAAAGCTCGTGTTTGAAACAAACCTGTTGGACTTTAACCTGGTGTTGTAAGACTTCTTACTGTGCTCACCCCAGTCCAACGCCGGCATCCCCACATTTTGACCCATAGACAGCAATCAGTAAGGATAAACAACAACCAACTCCCAATAGTCCTCAATACCGGGTTCCCGCAAGGTTGCGTACATAATCCCCTACTATACTCCCTATACACACACGACTGTGTGGCAAAATCTGGCTCTAATTCCATGTACATGTTTGCTGATGACGCAACGGTAGTGGGTCGGATCTCGAGCAACAATGAGTCAGAGTACAGGAGGGAGATAGAGAACCTAGTGGAGTGGTGTAACGACAACAATCTCTTCCAAATGTCAGCAAAACTAAAGAGCTGGTCATTAACTTCAGGAAGCAAAGTATCGTGCACGCCCCTGTCTGTATCAATGGGGCCGAGCTGTGGTTGACAGCTTCAAATTCCTGGGTGTGCAGATCACCAACAATCTGTCCTGTCCTACGACCAAGAAAGCACAAAAGCGCCTATACTTCCACAGGAAACTAAGGAAATTTGGCATGTCCACAGTAACTCTTATCAACTTTTACAGATGTACCATAGAAAGCATCTTATCTGGCTGCATAACAGCCTGGTATGGCAACTGCTCGGCCCAAGAACAGAGAGCGTGAACACAGCCCAGTCCATCACACAAACCTGCCTCCCATCCATTGACTCTGTCTGCACCTCCCGCTGCCTTGGGACAGCGGGTAGCATAATCAAAGACCCCTCCCACCCAGCTTATTCACTCTTCCAACTTCTTCCATCAGGCAGGAGATACAAAAGTCTGAGAACACCCATTAACAGATTCAAAAACACCTTCTTCCCCGCTGTTACCAGACTCCTGAATGACCCTCTTATGATCTGATCTCTTCACACATCTTCTCTACTGGGCAGTACTGCAATCCTGTATGCTTCATCCGATGTCTGTGTCTATGTATTTACATTGTGTATTTATGTATGTCCTATATTTTTTCCATGTATGGAACGATCTGTCTGGACTGTACGCAGAACAATAATTTTCACTGTACCTTAGTACATGTGACAATAAAACAAATCCAAATCCACTCCTCCAATCCTGGCATCTTACATATCCATGATTTTGATCAGTCCACCATTGACAGCCGTGCCTTCAGCTGCCTGAACTTTGAGCTCTGGAATTTCCTCCCTAAATCTCTCTACATCACGCTCTTTCGTTACGATGCTCCTGAAAACATAGCTCTTTGACTAAGCTTTAGGTCACCAGTCCTAATGTTTACTTATATTGGCCCCATGTCAAATTATTCTGGATAACACTCCTGTGAAGCATTTTGGGGTATTTTACTATATTAAAGGTGCTTTATTAATGCAGGTTGCTGTTGTCTAGTGACAGCATGCAAAAACACAGGTGGAGAGAGACAAAAAAATAACACAAGTGTGGTTATGGCCAGAAACCAACCCTATTACAACCCTATTCTATTTTCACTCCTTTAATTCCAGCACAATGACTTTCCATATAGTTAATACATGATCAATAGAGCTGTCATAGAGATAATACTACTGTTACCAGATCAGAAAATGAGCACCATAGTTAAACAGGTCCTCATTATTGTGAACAGTGCAACTCTCAGGTCAACTTCTGTCAAGTTACAGTTCAACAAGAAATACAATTCACAAACCTTGCAACTGTCGAACATTCAATATGCCAGCCAGGTCGGCCCTTACCCCAGGGAGATACCCAAGATGGCTCATGGAGTTGTGATGCTTTCCACAGGGCAAAGTCTCTGACATGCCTTTTATCACCAGCGTCTAGCAATAAAGGATTAACAAATAAAATATCTGAAATACTTCTGTCTTTTCAAAACATGAATCTGTGCTGTGTTGTCGATTAACACATCAAAATATTATGGAGGATGGTTTCTCCGAAATTGTTTATTTAACCTCAAATTCACCACTGCCTCCCCACAATTGACTGGAAAAGTAACTCGGTTTCTCTCTCCATAGATGCTGTCCGACCTGCTGAGCATTCCCAGCATTTTCTGTTTTTATTTCAAGATTTCCAGCATTCACAGTATTTTGCTTTTGAATTTGAAATGTCTGTATGAAAGTTCCTTTATTCTAGTGGTAAAAGTAGTCTGTCTGTGACCAACACATATGGCTACATTCAATAAGATCGTATTCAGAGGTCTGTCCCAATTTATTATTTTAACCCTCACATCTGGCCCTTCCGAATGCTGACCCAAATCCTTTACTACTTTACTCCAATTCTTTTTTCATATAAATTTAAAGTACCCAATTTTTTTTCTTCAATTAAGGGGCAATTTAGCAAGGCCAATCCACCTAGCCTGCATATCTTTGGGTTGTGGGGGTGAGACCCACGCAGACACTGGGAGAATGTGCAAACTCCACACGGACAGAGACCCGGGACCGGAATCGAACCCAGGTCCTCGGCGCCGTGAGGCAACATTGCTCACCACCGCGTCACCGGGCCGCCCAACTTCACTCCAATTCTAGTCCTTGCACATTCTTCACTCCACCATTGGTAGCAAACCTACAGCTAAATCTGGAATTTCCTCCCTAAACCCTCCACCACTCTCCCAACTTCTTTAATTCACTCCTTAAAACTTACATCCAACAGACTCCTTCAAGGCAAGAGCCACCCATTTCATCCAGGGCTCTCCTGGGGACTCCAGTCTTGCAGCTTCTTCCACAAAGGAAAGGAGATGGCAGCACCAGAATAAATCATCATCAGAGATATCTTTCTAAGAAGATGCTCAAATTGCTGCAAGAATGTACGTTGTCTTTTTAAGCAGACAGCCAAGTTGTGCACTGTGCAAGTAGATTCCTTTATTATAGATCTGCGTACTCTCTTTATTTTAAATAAACCTGTTTAACCATTTAACCACGTTATTTTGCTATTTTCTAAGGTGACAGCAGAACATGAGGATATTACATTACTACAATTTAGGAACAACCATCAAACTGGCTGACACTGACCCTTACATTATAAAACCATAAAGGCATAGGAGCATAAGTAGCCCCATCGAGTCTGCTCCGCCATTCAGTGAGATCATGGCTAATCTGATATAATCCTCAACTCCCTTTCCCTGCCTTATCTCCATAACCCTCGATTCCCTTACTGATTAAAAATCTTCTGTCTCAGCCTTGAACATACTTAATGCCCCAGCTTCTACAGCTCTTTGCGGTAAAGATATCCACAGATTCATTGCCCACTGGGAGGACATTTCAGGGACTAAAGGCAAAGACCAAGGGTGCGATCGAATTGCCTCATCATGGCTGACTGGGTGATGCAGTGAGGCCGCTAAATCTCGCGAGAGGCCGCTCATGAGATTTACGACGCTCTGGACTACTTGCGATATCTAACGAGATTTGCAATCTGCATCTCGCCCTCACTGGGTACTATCCAGATTTGCATATTTAAGTGAGCAGTCAGCTTCCCTTAAATATGTTTGACCAGAGTATCCCAAAGCCCGGGTTCTAACGCTCGCGCCTGGGAGATCTCACTGTGGGGCTGTTTAGCATTGGTTTCCACAAACATGGACCAGGCATTACGGGTTCCCAGATTGTACTGCCAGAGTGCCAAGCTGGCAGTGCCAAGTTGCCAATGCCAGGGATCAGGCCTGGGAATGCCCGGTCCTTATGAGATGGTGTGAGGGGAGAATCGAAGAACCCCTAATCGGTAAGTTGGGGCGTTGGGGGTCCAGAGGCCGCGGTGAGGGGGGAGGGAGGGGAGGGGGGGTTGAGAGACCGGGTCGGCATTTTAAAATGGGAGTTAGGTGCGGCCTTGGCAGATCGTTCCCCGCAGAGGCCCCAGAAAAAACAAAATCCCGTTTGGTAGTGGAGTTGTTCTCAGCGTTGCGTGCTCCGAGAAACACTCGCTATAACAATAATAATCTTTATTAGTGTCACAATTGGCTTACATTAACACTGCAATGAAGTTACTGTAAAAAGCCCCCAGTTGCCACATTCCGGCGCCTGTTCGGGTACATAGAGGGAGAATTCCGAATGTCCAATTCACCTAACAAGCACGTCGTTTGGGACTTGTGGGAGGAAACCAGAGCACCCGGAAGAAACTCATGCAGACACAGGGAGAACGTGCAGACTCCATACAGACAGTGACCCAAGCCGGGAATCGAACCTGGGCCCTCGACTGTGTGAAGCAACAGTGTTAACCACTGTGCTACCGTGCATTTGCGCCCAAAATGGGATTTTTTGTTTTGTTAAATCTCACCCCTAGTCTGCCCATGGAAACTCAGGCCACAACCACCAGAAAGAACTTAACAATAAAAATTCAAACAGTGAAGCCATTAACACAATTGTAAATACATACTTGTTCCTCCAACGGTGTCAGCACTCATCGCAATGAACTTCCCATATTGACCACCAATAGACTGGACGTCGAAATATACATTTCCTGAAATTTTCCAGAAAAAGCAAGTGTTTAATTTAATAAATAAAACCTTTTTTAAGTTGCAAGATTAATACATCATTTACCAATGCCAGAGATCAGGGCTAAATGATAGTGAGCTGCATACAGTCACTGAAATCCTGTGAATCACAGAATGGTACAGCACATGCGGAGGCCATTTGGCCCATCAATTTATTTCACTCCTCCTGCTCTTTCCACATAGCCCTGCAATGTTTTTCTTCCTGTACTATATATGCAATCCTTTTCTGAGAGTTACGATTAAATCTTCTTCCACTGCCCCTTTAGCCAGGACATTCTCAGTCATGACAAATCACTGTGAAAAAATAATTCTAACTCCCCCGACCCGACCCCCCCCCGGCCACTGGATTTTTTGATAATCATTCCAAATGAATGATTTCCTGTTCCTAACCCTCCTACCAATTGAAACCGTTTCTCCCACTCTGATTTATTAAAACCCCTCAATATTTTGAACACTTCTATTAAATCTCCCTACAAAAATGAGAGTTATTGTTACTATCCATAGAATCCCTACAGTGCCGAAGGAGGCCATTTGGAGTCTGCAACAACCCTCTGGAAGAGCACCCTACCTCGGTCCACTTCCCTGCCCTATTCCCACAACCTCACCTAACCTGAACATCTTTGGACTGTCGAGGAAACTGGAGCACCCGGGAGGAAACTCACGCAGACATGGGGACAAAGTGCGGACTCCACACAGTCAGTGACCTGAGGCTGGAATCGAACCCAGGTCCCTAACGCTGTGAGGCAGTAGTGCTAACCACTGTGCCACTATATTATTTGCAACAAATTAAACCAACTTCCCTTCAACATTGCCCACTCCATTGCTTCGGCTCTTTAGTCACATTCATCAGCAGCTGTATTCCATCTGAAGTTCCTGACACCAACAAGTCTTACATCTCCAAACTCCCTATCTCTTCAATCATGATAAGCTGACAGCACAGAATCCCCAGAGACTCCTTTCTTTGACCCCTTTAAATGGTCCAGTGGGCAATGGAAGTATTGAACCAGCAGTCATGGGTCTTGCCCAATCCACTATCCCTTGCCCTTCCAGTCTTTAGCCCTCTAGACGCACAACAACAGTCTCTGCTCTACTCTCAGACTGGCTTCAATTCCAGGAACTGTTCAAAGATCATCATAACCATAAGACCATAAGACATAGCAGTAGAATCAGGCCACTTGGCCCATCGAGTCTGCTCCGCCATTCAATCATGGCTGATATTTTCTCATCCCCATTCTCCTGCCTTCTCTCCATAACCCCAGATCCCCTTATTAATCAAGAAATGACTTCCATTTGGAGAGAACTTTGCTTCTTTTTTCTCATCCAAATTCTCAGTGTGTTCTGATCTGCCAAACAAAAAAAAACTGCTTCATTCAGAGAGAACTTTGCTTACTTCCACTTTACACAAATTCTCAGTGCATTTTTAACTACCAAAAATAAATCTCAGGCTAAAACCCAACCCCATTGCAATTAGCTTTCTATTTACCCTTTGCCTCTTAGCTCTTCATCCCCATGCCAACCCCAGGCGTTTCTTGGAACCTAATTATATCATAATCAGGAAATCAATGAACCCTCTTTTAGAATACGCCCCATCCCACTTTGGTCTTAAAGCACAAAAGAAAATTGAGGCTTTTCCCACCACATGGGTCATCATAATCACATGCAAAGTTTTATTTTAATGTGGGCATGAAATGAGATTGCCAGTCAGTCTAAAAGGTCCAGGTTTAATTTAAGGATAGGCTGTGAGTTCACCAGAGTTATGTATCCATGGACTAAATTAATATTTTGTTGCATAGATGGTCTGGAGTTGGGGACCAAATGTAATGTCTCAAAGTTCACTGACACTAAAATGATTGGTAAAGTATGCAGAGGACACGGAAAGTCTGCAGAGGGATATAGATAGTTTAAGTGAATCTGGCAGATGGAGTACAACGTTGGTAAATGTGAGGTCATTCATTTTGGTAGGAATAACAGCAAAAAGTAGTATTATTTAAATGGTAAAAAATTGCAGCATGCTGCTGTGCAGAGGGACCTGGGTGCCCTTGAGCATGAATCACAAAACGTTGGTTTACAAATGCAGCAGGTAATTAAGAAGGCAAATGGAATGTTGTCCTTCATTGCTGGAGGGATGGAGTTTAAAAACAGGGAGGTTATGTTGCAGCTGTATAGGATGCTGGTGAGGCCACGCCTGGAGCACTGTGTACAGTTTTGGTCTCCTTACTTGAAAGGATATACTGGCACTGGAGGGGGTGCAGAGGAGATTCACTAGATTGACTCCGGAGTCGAGAGGTTTGGCTTATGAGGAGAGACTAAGTGGACTGGGACTATACTCATTGGAATTTAGAAGAATGAGGGGGGGGATCTTATAGAAACTATAAAATTATGAAGGGAATAGATAAGATAGAAGCAGGGAGGATTGGATTGGATTGGATTTGTTTATTGTCACGTGTACCGAGGTACAGTGAAAAGTATTTTTCTGCGAGCAGCTCAACAGATCATTAAGTACATGGGGCAAAAAGGGAATAAAAGAAAATACATAATAGGGCAACACCAGATATACAATGTAACTACATAAATGAAATGAAATGAAAATGAAAATCGCTTAGTGTCACGAGTAGGCTTCAATGAAGTTACTGTGAAAAGCCCCTGGCATAATGAACAACATAACACCGGCATTGGATGAAGCATACAGGGTGTAGTGTTAATCAGGTCAGTCCATAAGAGGGTCATTTAGGAGTCTGGTGACAGTGGGGAAGAAGCTGTTTTGGAGTCTGTTCGTGCGTGTTCTCAGACTTCTGTATCTCCTGTCTGATGGAAGAAGTTGGAAGAGTGAGTAAGCCGGGTGGGTGGGATCTTTGATTATGCTGCCCGCTTTCCCCAGGCAGCGGGAGGTGTAGATGGAGTCAATGGATGGGAGGCAAGTGTGTGTGATGGACTGGCCGATATTCACGACTCTCTGAAGTTTCTTGCGGTCCTGGGCCGAGCAGTTGCCATGCCAGGCTGTGATGCAGCCCGATAGGATGCTTTCTATGATGCATCTGTAAAAGTTGGTACGGGTTAATATGGACATGCCGAATTTCCTTAGTTTCCTGAGGAAATATAGGCGCTGTTGTGCTTTCTTGGTGGTAGCATCGACGTGGGTGGACTAGTACAGATTTTTGGAGATGTGCACCCCATGGAATTTGAAACTGCTAACCATCTCAACCTCGGCCCCGTTGATGCTGACACGGGTGTGTACAGTACTTTGCTTCTTGAAGTCAATGACTAGTTCTTTAGTTTTTCTGGCATTGAGGGAGAGATTGTTGTCGCTACACCACTCCACTAGGTTCCCTATCTCCCTCCTGTATTCTGACTCGTCGTTATTCGAGATCCGGCCCACTATGGTCGTATCATCAGCAAACTTGTAGATGGAGTTGGAACCAAGTTTTGCCACGCAGTCGTGTGTGTACAGGGAGTATAGTGGGGGGCTAAGTACGCAGCCTTGCGGGGCCCCGGTATTGAGGACTATTGTGGAGGAGGTGTTAGAACATAGAACGATACAGCGCAGTACAGGCCCTTCGGCCCTCGATGTTGCACCGACATGGAAAAAAAACTAAAGGCCATCTAACCTACACTATGCCCTTATCATCCATATGCTTATCCAATAAATTTTTAAATGCCCTCAATGTTGGCGAGTTCACTACTGTTGCAGGTAGGGCATTCCACGGCCTCACCACTCTTTGCGTAAAAAACCCACCTCTGACCTCTGTCCTATATCTATTACCCCTCAATTTAAGGCTATGTCCCCTCGTGCTAGCCACCTCCATCCGCGGGAGAAGGCTCTCGATGTCCACCCTATCTAACCCTCTGATCATTTTGTATGCCTCTATTAAGTCACCTCTTAACCTTCTTCTCTCTAACGAAAACAACCTCAAGTCCATCAGCCTTTCCTCATAAGATTTTCCCTCCATACCAGGCAACATCCTGGTAAATCTCCTCTGCACCCGTTCCAAAGCTTCCACGTCCTTCCTATAATGAGGCGACCAGAACTGTACGCAATACTCCAAATGCGGCCGTACTAGAGTTTTGTACAACTGCAACATGACCTCATGGCTCCGGAACGCAATCCCTCTACCAATAAAGGCCAACACACCATAGGCCTTCTTCACTACCCTATCAACCTGGGTGGCAACTTTCAGGGATCTATGTACATGGACACCGAGATCCCTCTGCTCATCCACACTACCAAGAATTTTACCATTAGCCAAATATTCCGCATTCCTGTTATTCTTTCCAAAGTGAATCACCTCACACTTCTCCACATTAAACTCCATTTGCCACCTCTCAGCCCAGCTCTGCAGCTTATCTATGTCCCTCTGTAACCTGCAACATCCTTCCGCACTGTCTACAACTCCACCGACTTTAGTGTCGTCTGCAAATTTACTCACCCATCCTTCTGCGCCCTCCTCTAGGTCATTTATAAAAATGACAAACAGCAACGGCCCCAGAACAGATCCTTGTGGTACTCCACTCGTAACTGAACTCCATTCTGAACATTTCCCATCAACTACCACTCTCTGTCTTCTTTCAACTAGCCAATTTCTGATCCACATCTCTAAATCACCCTCAATCCCCAGCCTCCGTATTTTCTGCAATAGCCGACCGTGGGGAACCTTATCAAGCGTTATTGTTCATTCTTACTGATTGTGGTCTGTTGGTCAGAAAATCGAGGATCCAGTTGCAGAGTGGAGAGCCAAGTCCTAGGTTTTGGAGCTTTGATATGAGCTTGGCTGGGATTATGGTGTTGAAGGCGGAGCTGTAATCAATAAATAGGAGTCTGATGTAGGAGTCCTTGTTTTCGAGATGCTCTAGGGATAAGTGTAGGGCCAGGGAAATGGCGTCTGATGTGGACTGGTTGCAACGGTATGCAAATTGCAGTGGATCAAGGCGTTCTGGGAGTATGAAGGTAATGCGTTTCATGACCAACCTCTCGAAGCAGTGGTTGTTTCCATTGGCGAGTGAAACTAGAACTAGGAGGTATAGCCTCAAAATAAGGGGGAGTAGATTTAGGACTGAGCTCAGAGGAACCTCTTCACCCAAAGGTGTGTGAATCTGTGGAATTCCCTGCAGCTGGGGCGACCTCGTTAAATATTTTTAAGGCAAAGGTATACAGATTTTTGAACAGTAAAGGAATAAAAAAAGGTTACAGTGAGCGGGCGGGTAAGTGGAGCTGAGTCCAGGCTCAAGGGGCCAGATGGCCTACTCCTGCACCTAGTTCTTATGTTCTTATTAATACAAACACAGCTGAAACTCACTGATGGGACTGCACAAACCCACCTGTCGAGGTTGAATAAGCATGACCATTGTGAATGATTCTTTCTATAAATGCCACAATCTGAGGAATGTTGTCGGTCACTCGCATGTAAACTGTAGGTGGAAGAACCTGCAGAAGGAACAGTGAAAACATGGTTCAGGATTTGATGAAACTTTGTCTCACAGATAGAACTATAATGTTTTGGGGTGGGAAATAGTTAGATACCAAAGGATCATTCAAAACCAAAATTAACTTTTCCACATATTTAAATAGTTTAATTCCAGGGGCAGGTTCAGAAACATTTCTGCAGTATAATTTCTATCACTTTTCTACAATAAATTACTGCCTTCTCTTTGTATCCTGTCTACATAACAGAATGCAGGGTATATAATTAAATATTACAGGTGCTAGAGCTGAAAACAATTCCAAAATAGAACGGATTACATCAAATGTTCACTTTGAAATCCTTTACAATCGCATTTGACAAGAGTCTAAAAATAATTGTTGAACTCCGTCAGGTAGATTTTGACTTTGTACAATAGTGTAAGCTAGGTGACAGCAAACCGGCAGTGGAAATAAAAACAGGGAGAGGTATAAAGCAGGGTTGCTATCACAAAGTCACAATCATCCTGCATTGTGGAGGACACGAGGCTCGTCTCCAGTATTATATTCAATGGCAGGGCCGGTGCCCACCAATACATCGTTGGACTGTCTGGGCCGTCAGAAGGCACAAAAAGATGAAAATCACAGGGATGGCAGAGTGACAAAACCCCTCTTATAAACATTGATAGAACATTTCTACTCTCCCAAAATAGGAGGCCGTTGCAATGTATGAATAATAATGTATGGAATAAAATGCAGATGCAGAAGAGTGTGAAGTGATACATTTTGGTGGGAAGAACAAGGAGAAACAATATAAACAAAAGGGTACAATTCTAGTTGGGTGTGAGAATAGAGATACCCTGGGGTACATGTGCACAAATTGTTGAGGTGGCAGAATAGGTTAAAAAGTTATTAAAAGGCATACAGGACTCTGGGCTTTATAGAGGTAAGAACACTAAGCAGGTTATGATGAACCTTGTGGGCAGCACAGTTGCTTCACAGCTCCAGGGTCCCAAGTTCGATTCCCGGCTTGGGTCACTGTCTGTGCGGAGTTTGCACGTTCTCACCGTGTCTGCGTGGGTTTCCTCCGGGTGCTCCGGTTTCCACCCACAGTCCAAAGATGTGCAGGTTAGGTGAACTGGCCATTCTAAATTGCCCCTAGTGTCCAAAAAGGTTAGGTTGGTTTACGGGGATAAAGGGGATAGGGTGGAGGTGTGGGGCTTAAGTAGGGTGCTCTTTCCAAGAGCCGGTGCTGACTCGATGGGCTGAATAGCCTCCTTCTGCACTGTAAATTCCATGATTCTATGATTTATAAAAGTAGGTTCTGCTTTATATGCTGCCTTCTGGATATTGCACTTTAGGAAGGATGGGAAGGCATTGGAGAGGGTGCACAAAGATTCATGAGCATGGTTGCAGCAAGGAGTGTCAGTTATACGAGGATAGGTTGCCAAAACTGGGGATGTTCTCCTTAGCACAGTGGTTAGCATTGTTGCTTCCCAGCGCCGGGGTCCCAGGTTTGATTCCCGGCTTGGGTCACTGTCTGTGCGGAGTCTGCACGTTCTCCTTGTGTCTGCGTGGGTTTCCTTCAGGCACTCCTGATTCCTCCCACAAGTCCCGAAAGACGTGCTTGTTAGGTGAATTGGACGTTCTGAATTCTCCCTCTGTGTACCCGAACAGGCGCCAGAATGTGGCGACTAGGGGATTTTCACAGTAACTTCATTGCAGTGTTAATGGAAGCCGACTTGGGACAATAATAATAATAATAATAGTAACAATAATAAAGGTTGAGGGAGGTTTGATTGGATGTTCAAAATCACAAGGGGTTTAGAGACGGAATTCAATACTGACATTTCTAAGTTCATTCTGGCAGGTTTTTCAGGGAGTTCCCCACCACTATCCAATGACACTTATGATGTGGAGATGCCGGCGTTGGACTGGGGTGAACACAGTAAGAAGTCTTACAACACCAGGTTAAAGTCCAACAGGTTTGTTTCAAACACGAGCTTTCGGAGCACTGCTCCTTCCTCAGGTCCCAATGACACTTAGTCAGTTTTTGGGCCCTGGGGAGTTTCTCACCGGTTGAGCCCACACTTAGAACTTTAATTCAGCACTGGGGATCTGAACTCAGAGATCAAGCCGTCATTTAGAAAGGGTGCCCCGATCTCTCAGTAAACTTGCGAGTCCCCCCCCCCCCCCCCCCCCCCCCCGAAGTGAGGACCCCACTATGGAGTCCCTGGGGTCCATCCGCTTCAGGACTCCCCAAGCACCCTTAAGACGTACATAGTGAGCGCCATTTGGTCCCACTCTTTTTGGGCGGAGTTGAGATTCCGACGCTTTGCGGGACTTGGGTGTATCCCACGAGGTGAGAAGCTGCCGGGACACCTGGAAGGCCTCTCTCGGGATTCACCGGCTGCGTTGTGTTCTCACTCAAGCACAATGCGGCCACTGGAGAGAAACTGTTTCCTGGCGGAGGGGAAAACAAGAGGACATGGATTTAACGTACTTGGCAAACGAACCAATGGAAATACAAAGAATTTTTCTTCCTGTGCAGAAAGTGGTTAGGATCTGAAATGCACTGCCTAAGAATGTGACAAAGACTGGCTGGGCAAAAACTGGTCACAACGGTTTGAAAGACTTCCCTTTTGTTCGATAACAATTCTATGATTCTATAACTTTTAAAAAAGCACTGTAAAAGTTTAGTTGCTACAGACAACTTTGGCTATTTGCCCTCACTCATTTCCGTAGATAGTAGTTATTAGCACTTAATGTTGATTTTGAAATTTTCAAGCGCAATTGGATTAAACCAGCCTATGAAAGCCCTTTTTTAAAAAAACATAGAACATACAGTGCAGAAGGAGGCCATTCGGCCCATCGAGTCTGCACCGACCCACTTAAGCCCTCACTTCCACCCTATCCCTGTCACCCAATAACCCCTCCTAACCTTTCTGGTCATTAAGGGCAATTTATCATGTCCAATCCACCCAACCTGTACGTCTTTGGACTGTGGGACGAAACCGGAGCACCCGGAGGAAACCCACGCAGACACGGGAAGAACGTGCAGACTCCGCGCAGACAGTGAGCCATGCCGGGAATCGAACCAGGGAGCCTGGCGCTGTGAAGCCACAGTGCTATCCACTTGTGCTACCGTGCTGCCCACTTGACTATGTTTAGTTTCAACTCCATAGCTGTCAGGAAAAGAAGCAAGTGACATTGGAAGTGAACTCTCAGAGGGGCAGTACCAAGAGAGTGCTGCATGTCAGGAAGTGCCATCTTTTAGGAAAGGCTTTAAACTGAAACCTCATGTGTCCCCTCAGGTGGGTGTTAAAGATCCCACAAGGCTACTTTTTCAAAAAGAGTTCAGGAATCCCTAGCCTGTTCTGGTTGATATTTAGGCTTCAGAACATCTGATCATTATCGCATTGCTGTGTGTGTGGGAGCTTGCTATGCACAAACTGGCTGCCACATCTTCCACATTACATCAGTTCAAAAGTATTTAATGCGCTGAAAAGGCTTTGGGACATCCTGAAGTTGTGCAAGAGGTTCCAGAAATGAAAGTTCTTTCTTTCTTTAAACCTAACACATCGAATGTTTCACAGCACAAATCTTTCCTTTGTCGCTCGTTCCCATCGGAGTCAAGACTTGGGTCCATTTCCTCCTTTTCCGGTTCATATTTCACCTGCTAAGCTTTTAAAAGGCTGGGTGCCAATTAAAGATTTTGAGTTGGATTGTTAGATTTTTGTGAGGCATGAGTATTGTGAGTTATGGAACCAAGGCAAGTATGCGGAGTTACGATTCAGATCAATCATCTTTGTCAGAGATACTGCAAAGGCTCTGGGCCCTGACAATATTCTGGCAGAGACTTGCGCTCCAGAACTTTATGAGCCCCTCGCCAAGCTGTTCTAGTACAGCTACGACACATTCATCTACTCGGCATTATTGCCCAGAAATGCCCTGTACACAAGAAACAGGACAAATTTGGCCCGCAAATCACGGCCACATGTTGTGGGCGTGTTCAAGGTTGAACGGGTTCTAGCAGGAATTGCGCACATGATGTCCGAGGTGCTGGGTGTGGAGTTGTTCCTGTATCCCGAGGTGGTGATATTCCGTGTGTCGGAAGACTCTAAGTCCAGGGAGTGAGGGAGACCGATGTCTTGGCCTTTGCCTCCTTGATGGCCCGGAGTCGGATTTTGCTCGGGTAGTGGGACTCAGAGCTGCCGAAAGCGAGGGTGTGGGTGAACGACCTAGCGGGATTCCTGAGGCTGGAGAAGGTCAAGTTAATCCTGAGGGAATCAGTGGTTCACCCAGAGGTGGAAGCCGGTTATTGATTCCTTTAAGGAGGTTTGAAGGATCAGCGAGAGGTGGGGGGTGGTGGGAGGGGAAGTGGGTTAAAATGGGGAAGGCTGAATGTGAGAAGGGGGTGGTGTTAGTGGAGTGGGGGGGGGGGCAGAGTGGGTGTCGGTTGTTTATAATGTTGTTTGGTTGTTCTTCTGCTTTTGTTTTATATGAAAATGCCTTGAATAAAATACTTTTAAAAAAAGAAACAGGACAAATCCAACCCAGCCATTTACCGCCCCATCAGTCTACTCCTGATAATCAGTAAAGTGATGGAAGGGATCATCAACAGTGCTATCAAGCAGCACTTACTCAGCAATAACCTGCTCACTGACGCTCATTTTGGGTTCTGCCAGGGTCACTCAGCTCCTGACCTGATTACAGCCTTGGTTCAAACATGGACAAAAGAGCTGAATTCCAAAGGTGAGGTGAGAGTGACTGCCTTTGACATCAAGGTAGCATTTGACCGAGTGTGGCATCAAGGAGCCCGAGCTAAACTGGAGTCAATGGGAATCAGGGGGAAATCCCTCCGCTGGTTGGAGTCAAAACTGGCACAAAGGAAGATGGTTGTAATATTTGGAGGTTAGTCCCAGGACGTCACTGCAGGTGTTCCTCAGGATAGTGTTCTAAGCCCAACCATCTTCAGCTGCTTCATCCATGATCTTCCTTCCATCATAAGGCCAGGTGTGAATCATAGAATCCCGACTATGCCGAAGGAGACCATTAGGCCCATCAAGTCAGTACCGACCCTCCGATAGAACACACCACCTAGGCCATTCCCCCACCCCATCCCTGCAACCCAGTAAGCCCACCTAACCTTTGAATACTAAGGGGCAATTTAGCATGGCCAATCCACCTAACCTGCACATCTTAGGCATGTGGGAGGAAACAGGAACACCCGGAGGAAACCCACGCAGACATGGGGAGAATGTGCAAACTCCACTTAGACAGTCACCAAGGTTGGAATTGAACCTGGGTCCATACATGGAGATATTTGATGATGATTGCACAACGTTCAGCTCTATTCACAACTCCTCAGACACTGAAGCAGCCAACTTGCAAATGCAGCAAGATCTGGACAACACCCAGATAAAAGCAAATTACCATGACAGCTTTGACAGAGTCATCCAGACTGAAAACATTGGCTCCCTTCTCTCTCCACCGATGCTGTCAATCTTGCTGAGATTTTCCAGTATTTTCTGGTTTTGGACAACATCAATGGCATTACCATCGCTGAATCCCCCACTATCAACATCCCGGAGGTTACCATTGATCAGAAACTAAACTGAACTAACCTGGTTTAGCACAGTGCGCTAAGCAGCTGGCTTGCAAGGCAGAACAAGGCCAGCAGCGCGAGTTCAATTCCCATACCAACTTCCCCGAACAGGTGCCGGAATGTGGTGACTAGGGGCTTTTCACAGTAACTTCATTGAAGCCTACTTGTGACAATAAGTGATTATTGTTATTAACCACATTAATACTGTGGCTACAAGAGCAGGTCAGAGGCTAGGAATCCTGTGGTGAGTAACACACCTCCTGACTCCCCAAAGTCTGTCCACTACTAGGCATAAATCAGGAGTGTCATAGAATACTCTCCACTTTCCTGGATGAGCGCAGCTCCAACAAGACTCAAGAAGTTCAACATCATCCAGGAAAAAGCAGTCCGCTTGATTGCTCCCCCATCCACAAACATTCAAACCCTTCACCACTGACGAACAGTGGCAGCCGTGTGTACCATCTACAAGATGCACTGCAGGAACTCAGCAAGCTCCCTCAGACAGCACCTTCCAAACCCACGACTGCTACCATCTAGGAGGCCAGGAGCAGCAGATATCTGGGAACCCCATCACCTGGAGGTTCCCCTCCAAGTCACTCTCCACCCTGACTGGGAAATATATCGGCCGCTCCTTCACTGTCACTGGGGCAAAATCCTGGAATTCCCTCCCTAACAGCACAGTGGGTGTACCTACACCGCATGCACTAC
Organism: Scyliorhinus canicula; assembly: GCF_902713615.1. Taxonomy (NCBI): domain Eukaryota; kingdom Metazoa; phylum Chordata; class Chondrichthyes; order Carcharhiniformes; family Scyliorhinidae; genus Scyliorhinus; species Scyliorhinus canicula. The sequence goes on from NC_052159.1 coordinate 159,301,941, forward strand.
AAAGGTTTAAGAAGACAATTCACCATCACCGTCTCAAGGGCAATTAGGGATGGGCAATGAATGCTGGCCTATCCAGTGATGCCCATGTCCCAAAGATGAGTAAAAAAAACAACGATCTAACCAAATGACAGAAGATTTTTGAAGGGCCGAGTGGTCTCCATTTATGATATATTATTCTATGTCTCCTATTCTTGCAGGTGATTACCTTCTCCCAATTCATATCCTCCAGTGCCAGGATACAATTACCATAGCTGGATTGTATTTGTTATGATACAATCACAGTCAATCATTTCCATCAAGAAACTTTTGTAACCGAGTTGTAAATTTTAATCATGCAACATATCAGTGAATTTTACAGCACAGAATCAGATGATTTGACCCATTGAGACTGTGTCAGCTCATTGAACATAAGAACATAAGAACTGGGAGCAGGAGTAGGCCATCTGGCCCCTCGAGCCTGCTCCGCCATTCAATGAGATCATGGCTGATCTTTTGTGGACTCAGCTCCACTTTCCGGCCTGAACACCATAACCCTCAATCCCTTTTTTCTTTAAAAAACTATCTATCTTTACCTTAAAAACATTTAATGAAGGAGCCTCAACTGCTTCACTGGGCAAGGAATTCCATAGATTCACAACCCTTTGGGTGAAGAAGTTCCTCCTAAACTCAGTCCTAAATCTACTTCCCCTTATTTTGAGGCTATTCCCCCTAGTTCTGCTTTCACCCGCCAGTGGAAACAACCTGCCTGCATCTATCCTATCTATTCCCTTCATAATTTTAAATGTTTCTATAAGATTCCCCCTCATTCTTCTAAATTCCAACGAGTACAGTCCCAGTCTACTCAACCTCTCCTCGTAATCCAACCCCTTCTGCTCTGGGATTAAACTCGTGAATCTCGTCTACACACCCTCCAGTGCCAGTACGTCCTTTCTCAGGTAAGGAGACCAAAACTGAACACAATACTCCAGGTGTGGCCTCACTAACACATTATACAATTGCAGCATAACCTCCCTAGTCTTAAACTCCATCCCTCTAGCAATGAAGGACAAAATTCCATTTGCCTTCTTAATCACCTGTTGCACCTGTAAACCAACTTTCTGTGACTCATGCACTAGCACACCCAGGTCTCTCTGCACAGCAGCACGCTTTAATATTTTATTGTTTAAATAATAATCCCGTTGGCTGTTATTCCTACAAAAATGGATAACCTCACATTTGTCAACATTGTATTCCATTTGCCAGACCCTAGCCCATTCACTTAACCTATCCAAATCCCTCTGCAGACTTCCAGTATCCTCTGCACTTTTCCCTTTACCACTCATCTTAGTGTCATCTGCAAACTTGGACACATTGCCCTTGGTCCCCAACTCTAAATCATCTATGTAGATTGTGAACAATTGTGGGCCCAACACAGATCCCTGAGGGACACCACTAGCTACTGATTGCCAACCAGAGAAACACCCATTAATCCCCACTCTTTGCTTTCTATTAATTAACCAATCCTCTATCCATGCTACTACTTTACCCTTAATGCCATGCATCTTTATCTTATGCAGCAGCCTTTTGTGTGGCACCTTATCAAAAGCTTTCTGGAAATCCAGATATACCACATCCATTGGCTCCCCATTATCTACTGCACTGGTAATGTCCTCAAAAAATTCCACTAAATTAGTTAGGCATGATCTGCCCTTTTATGAACCCATGCTGCGTCTGCCCAATGGGACAATTTCTATCCAGATGCCTCGCTATTTCTTCCTTGATGATAGATTCAGCATCTTCCCTACTACCGACGTTAAGCTCACTGGCCTATAATTTCCTGCTCTCTGCCTACCTCCTTTTTTAAACAATGGTGTCACGTTTGCTAATTTCCAATCCACCGGGACCACCCCAGAGTCTAGTGAATTTTGGTAAATCATCACTAGTGCATCTCCAATTTCCCTAGCCATCTCTTTTAGCACTCTGGGATGCATTCCATCAGGGCCAGGAGACTTGTCTACCTTTAGCTTCATTAGCTTGCCCATCACTACCTCCTTAGTGATAACAATCCTCTCAAGGTCATCACCTGTCATAACCTCATTTCTATCAGTCACTGGCATGTTATTTGTGTCTTCCACTGTGAAGACCGACCCAAAAAACCTGTTCAGTTCCTCAGCCATTTCCTCATCTCCCATTATTAAATCTCCCGTCTCATCCTCCAAAGGACCTATATTTACCTTAGCCACTCTTTTTTGCTTTATATATTTGTAAAAGCCTTTGCTGTCTGTTTTTATATTCTGAGCAAGTTTACTCTCATACTCTATCTTACTCTTCTTTGTAGCTTTTTTAGTAGCTTTCTGTTGCCCCCTAAAGATTTCCCAGTCCTCTAATCTCCCAGCAATCTTTGCCACTTTGTTTGCTTTTTCCTTCAATTTGATACTCTCCCTTATTTCCTTAGATATCCACGGTCGATTTTCCCTCTTTCTACCGTCCTTTTTGTGGGTATAAACCTTTGCTGAGCACTGTGAAAAATCACTTGGAAGGTTCTCCACTGTTCCTCAACTGTTCCACCATAAACGTCTTTGCTCCCAGTCTACCTTAGCTAGTTCTTCTCTCATCCCATTGTAATCTCCTTTGTTTAAACACAAAACACTAGTATTTGATTTTACCTTCTCACCCTCCATCTGTATTTTAAATTCCACCATATTGTGATCGCTCCTTCCGAGAGGATCCCTAACTATGAGATCATGAATCAATCCTGTTTCATTACACAGGACAAGATCTAGGGCCGCTTGTTCCCTCATAGGTTCCATTACATACTGTTCTAGGAAACGATCGCGGATACATTCTATAAACTCCTCCTCAAGGTTGCCTTGGCTGACCTGGTTAAACCAATCGACATGTAAATTGAAATCCCCCATGATAACTGCTGTACCATTTCTACATGCATCAGTTATTTCTTTGTTTATTGCCTGCCCCACCATAACGTTACTATTTGGTGGCCGATAGACTACTCCTATCAGTGACTTTTTCGCCTTACTATTCCTGATTTCCACCCAAATGGATTCAACCTTATCCTCCATAGCACCGATATCATCCCTAACTATCCCGGATGTCATCCTTAAATAACAGAGCTACACCACCTCCCTTACCATCCACTCTGTCCTTCCGAATAGTTTGATACCCTCGGATATTTAACTCCCAGTCGTGACCATCCTTTAACCATGTTTCAGTAATGGCCACTGAATCATAGTCATTCTCGATGATTTGCGCCATCAACTCATTTACTTTATTCCGAATACTACGAGCATTCAGTTAAAGTACACTTACGTTGGTTTTTTAATCTCTGTTTTGAATCTTAACATCTCCAGTTTTACTCCTTTTAGTATTACTGGGCCTATTCACTGAGCTCCCCTCAGTCACTGTACCTTGTACTGTCGCCCTTTTTGATTTTTGACTATGTCTTCTCTGCCTTGCACTTTTCCCCTTACTTCCTTTTGCTTCTGTCCCTGTTTTACTACCTTCCAACTTCCTGCATCAGTTCCCATCCCCCTGCCACATTAGTTTAAACCCTCCCCAACAGCTCTAGCAAACACTCCCCCTAGGACATCGGTTCCAGTCCTGAGGGAGGTGCAGACCGTCCGGTTTTTACTGGTCCCACCTCCCCCAGAACCGGCCCCAATGCCCCAGGAATTTAAATCCCTCCCTCTTGCACCATCTCTCGAGCCACGCATTCATCCTATCTATCCTGACATTCCTACTCTGACTAGCTCGTGGCACTGGTAGCAATCCTGAGATTACTACCTTTGCGGTCCTACTTTTTAGTTTAACTCCTAACTCCCTGAATTCAGCTTGTCGGACCTCATCCCGTTTTTTACCTATATCGTTGATGCCTATGTGCACCACGACAGCTGGCTGTTCACCCTCCCCCCCAGAATGTCCTGCAGCCGCTCCGAGACATCCTTAACCCTTGCACCAGGGAGGCAACATACCATCCTGGAGTCTCGATTGCGTCCACAGAACCGCCTGTCTATTCCCCTTACGATCGAGCTACCCAATTAGTCCCACTCTCCTGTCCTTTCCCTAGAATTTGCTATCAACTGTATCCAATTTCCCTTTTAAAAGTTACCTTTAAGTCGGTTTGTACCGCCCCTTCAGGCAGATCGCCACAACTCGTAATGTTAAAAAAAATCCCCATCTCCCTTCGGGTTCTCTGCTGATTATCCGAAATCTGTATCCTCTGGTTATCCACCCTCCTCCCAGTAGCAAGGGATTCTCCTTATTTACTCTCGCAAAACCATCCATGATTTTAATACCTCTATTACATATCCCCTCAACCTTCTCTGCTCCAAGCGGCTTCTCCAGTCTCTCACATAACTGAAGCCAAAGTTAAAAGTGGTGATGAATGGTTAGCAGCTACCCAAGCATGTCTTCCTGGTTGTAACTGCAAGGAAATATTTATTTATTTTGATATAAATTTAGAGTACCCAATTCATTTTTTCCAATTAAGGGGCAATTTAGCGTGGCCAATCCACCTACCCTGCACATCTTTGGGTTGTGGGGGTGAAACCCACGCAGACACGGGTAGAATGTGCAAACTCCACATGAACAGTGACCCAGAGCCGGGATTGAACCTGGGACTTCGGCGCTGTGAGGCAGCAGTGCTATCCACTGCACCACCATGCTGCCCCGCAAGGAAATATCAATCATACCTTTAAGCACGCCATATCTTGCTTGAAATCTTCTTCATATATGCGAGAAAGTATTGTGGGCGAAATATTCAACTGAAATCCAGAAAAAAAGTTATCAAATATCAGTTTTGTGGTTTTGGATTCAATGCTTCCTGATACTTGTGCAATCCTGCAATTTACCTCATTGGCTCTTTGAATTATTTTGTCATCAATATCTGTGATAACCATCACCATAATGACATCAATGCCAAAGATCTTGCTCAGTATTCTTCTTAGGATGTCAAATCTAACATAGGAGCTAGAAAACAAAATAGAAAGGAGTGAGTGAAAAAGTTGTTGCTGATATTTCCAACTTCAGATGCACGCAGTGGGGGATTTCCACCGGTGACGTGTAGGTGGAGGTCGCACGTTGGGTGGCTCCTGCTCGAGTCTTTGATTTTCGGATCTTTATGCCCGATTTCAGGATAGTTTTTTGGATGAGCTGATGTGGGAAGTTCCAAGGAATCGGTGGAATGTCGAAATCCCAGAAGAAAGGTCAGGGACGGAAAGGGTCGAGCGAAAGTCCAGCGGCGAGTGCTGTTGTGAGTCCAACGGGAGGGAAGATGGCAGGTGTTGGTTCGTCGGGTGGGACCGTTCCCGTTCGGGTTGAAACTTTGACCGAGGTGGTGTCGGGGGATGTTTAAAAGGTTGTTCGCCAAACATTGGGAGATGATGACCTCGCTCAAAGAGTGGGTGGAGGAGACGCTTGCCTCGATAAAGTTTGCGTTGATGAAGATGTCGATGGTGGTGCGGGAGCAAGGAGAGAAGATGAAGACGGTGGAGGAGGCATTGTTGCAGCATAGCGACCAGTTCACCTCGATGGGTGAGGAGCTGCGAAGGGTAGCAGAGGCCAATGAAGGGTTCAGGGGCAAAGTGGAGGACCTGAAGAATAGATCGAGGAGGCAAAATGTGAGGATAGTGGGCTTGCCCGAGGGGGTAGAGTGCTAGAGCCCGACCGAGTACTTTGCAGACATGTTTGACAAGCCGATGGGGAGGAGGAGGAAGAGCCCTCACTCTATGAGTTGGACAGGGCCCATCGGTCACCCCAGCCGAAGCCTAAAACCAATGAGCCACCAAGGGCGATCATGTTCTGCTTCCACAGCTACGAGGTGAAGGAGAAGGTTTTGAGGTGGACAGTGGGACGTGAAGTGGGAAGGCGTTGGTGTACATATATACCAAGATTTGATGGTGGAGTTGGCGAGAAGGCAGGCTGCCTTTGGTTGGGTGAAGGTGACACTGTACAGCAGCAGCGTGAGGTTTGGAGTGGTCTACCCGCTGAAGCGGAGAGTGACTCGCAATTCGAAGGACTTCTATTTTGAGACCACGGAGGAGGTGGAGGCGTTCGTGAAGGCTGAAGGACTGGGATGGAGATGGATTTTGGGATTTGGACTTGGGAGGGTGAGGACTGGGATCTTTTCTTTAATTTTTTTCTCCTGTGGTTTTCTTTATCTGTTTTTTCCTTTTTTTTTTGCTGTTATTTGTTTTGTGGATGCATTCTCCTCACTCTGACCGTATGTCTGAGGGGCTGGAGGGTCCTGGGCATGGGGGACCGGGTGGCTGAGGGGGTGTTTGGGAGGAGGGGGCTCTGGCAGAGGTCACCGTACTAGCAAACGAAGGTTGGCTGGTGGAAAGGATTGGAGTGGCGGGAGGTGCCGTGATCGTTGGAACCTGGTTGGGCAGCTTCCAATGGGCCTGAGAGATGTGAATGGTGGTTGGGGTGGGGGGATACTGTGTGAGATGTTTGCAAGAGGAAATGGCTGGGGGAACCTGGGAAGGGGGTGGGGGTTGAAGGTGACTAAAGGATGGGGTGGGGCCCGCTAGATGGGAGGAGCCTGGGGTAGTGGCGATGGCGGATAAAGTGGTGGGGGGCTGATGGTGAGAAGTTGCAAGAGGCCCATCTGAGGGTGAAGGACCAGATAAGGCTTAGGAAGGGCTGGGTGAGCAAGGTATTTTATTCAGGGCTTGATAGTAGGGCCCGGGGGGTAGCGATTTTGATGAGTAAATGGGTGAGGTTTCAGTTGGAGGAGTTGGTGGCAGGACAGGGGGTAGGTATGTGATTGCAATGTGCGTGCTGGAGGGGAGGTTGGTGGCTTTGGTCAGCATATCGGGCAGCATGGTAGTTAGCACAATTGCCTCACAGCTCCAGGGTCCAGGTTCGATTCCCGGCTTGGGTCACTGTCTGTGTGGAGTCTGCACATCCTCCCCGTGTGTGCGTGGGTTTCCTCCGGGTGCTCCAGTTTCCTCCCACAACCCAATGATGTGCAGGTTAGGTGGATTGGTCATGCTAAATTGCCCTTAGTGTCCAAAATTGCCCTTAGCGTTGGGTGGGTGGTGGGGATGGGGTGGAGGTGTGGGCTTGGGTAGGGTGCTCTTTCAAAGAGCCGGTGCAGACTCGATGGGCCAAGTGGCCTCCTTCTGCACCGTAAATTCTATGAAAATATATGTCCATAATTAGGATGACATGGGGTTCAATAAGAAAATGCTGGCTGCCATTCCGAATCTGTATACCCATGAGTTGATTTTGGGCGGGGGGGGGGGGGGGGGGGGATTGGAACACAGTGCTGGAACAGAGGGTGGTCAGGCCCCAGCCCGGGGGGGGGGGGGGGGGTATTCCTTTTATCCCCGTTGCCCACAAGGTGTTCTTGAGGATTGGAGAAGGCGCTGTTAGCTGGAGTTCAGAGGGCAGAGCATGCGCACCAGAATTTCTGTGATAGGATGGGGAAGGTGATTGAGGAGTGTGTGGGTTTAACTATACTGGGGAGGTCTCGCCGTCAGTAGTTTGGGAGGCTTTATGTGTGAGTATTATGTGGTTTCCGCTCAAGGGCCGAGCAGGAACAGTTTCTCCGTCTACTCTGTACAGTCCCCTCATTATTTGCAACATCTCTTTCAAATCTCCTCGCAGCCTTCTTCTCTCCAAGGAGAGCAGTCCCAACCTTTCCTGGGAACTGAAGTTTCTCATTCCTGGAACCATTCTTGTGAACATCTTCTGCTGCCTCTCCAATGTGTTCACATCCTTCCTGTAGTGTAGCACCCAGAGCTGAGCCCAATTTCCAGCTAAGGTCTAAACGGTGTCCTGTATAGGTTCAGCATAACCTTCTTGCTTTTGTGCATTCTCTGTCCTGTTACTAATACATGAAGATGCTGAAAATGTCGTGAATTACAATCAACTAAAACTGAAACAAATGCACAACTTTTCTCTTATGAATTTGCTTGCAGTGTTGCGATCAGGATTTCAGATCCTTCCATACTGCTTTAGACAGTGCTGGAATAAGTCAATGAGTTTTTATTAGTAAGATTGCAGACTCCATGATTGTGTGCGCATTTTTAGTAAGGAGAGTGTTACACAATGCTACTGTGGATTCATAATGTAATGGTATATTTTATGTTCCAAAGAGGACCAATCCTCTTTGGAGCAGAGCTGGTCAGGACGGGGAAAGGACGACACAGATAGCACAGGGAGCAGGGCTGGTCAGGACGGGGAAAGGACTAGACAGATAGCACAGGGAGCAGTGCTGGTCAGGACGGGGAATGGACTACACAGATAGCACAGGGAGCAGGGCTGGTCAGGACGGGGAAAGGACTAGACAGATAGCACAGGGAGCAGAGCTGGTCAGGACGGGGAATGGACTACACAGATAGCACAGGGAGCAGAGCTGGTCAGAACGGTGAAAGGACTATACAGAGAGCACAGGGAGCAGAGCTGGTCAGGGGGAATAGACTACATAGATAGCACAGGGAGCAGGGCTGGTCAGGGGGAATAGACTACACAGAGAGCACAGGGAGCAGGGCTGGTCAGGACGGGGAAAGGACTACACAGATAGCACAGGGAGCAGAGCTGGTCAGGACGGGGAATGGACTGCACAGATAGCACAGGGAGCAGGGCTGGTCAGGACGGGGAAAGGACTATACAGAGAGCACAGGGAGCAGAGCTGGTCAGGACGGGGAATGGACTACACAGGTAGCACAGAGAGCGGAGCTGGTCAGGACAGGGGAGAAAAGGACTACGCAGATAGCACAGGGGGCAGAGCTGGTCAGGGGGAATGGACTACACAGATAGCACAGGGAGCAGAGTTGGTCAGGACGGGGAAAGGACTACAGATAGCACAGGGAGCAGGGCTGGTCAGGACAGGGGGGAAAGAACTACACAGATAGCAAAGAGGGCAGGGCTGGTCATGAGAAACAGGAGCATCCGTTAAATGTATGAAGAGCCGTAACGATTTATAAAAATTTTAATTTGAAGTTGAATTGCAACAATCCAGCAGATGGAGCTCTCGAGATGCCACAAGGCACTAGTAGAAAGAGTGAAAGTTGCATAAAAATACTATCACAGTGCCACTGCTGGATATCACAAGGAAATACTCTGAATACAAGATGCTCGCTCCATAAAGAAATGCTTTTATAGCAGCTTTCAACAAAATGCCTGGCCAATGTCAGAATATTAATACATTAAAAAGTAGCTCCATTGTGACTGTCTATTGGTGCAGCTGTTCATGTGCTGGACAGAGTCTGAATCCCAAGGCACAATCCCAGCCCATACTCAGCAAGCTGTGCCAACAATATGTGACACTGTGAGGAAACCGAGTCTGATGCATCACAGCTGACATCCCTGTCTCACTCTGTGATGAAGGATAACAACCCTTACAACAAGGGAGATCCTGCAGCCTTAACTCCAGTGGTATAGTGTTTCCCTCTGAGCCTCTCTCACATACTCCAATCCCGCTCTGCCTCTCTCACATACTCCAATCCCGCTCTGCCTCTCTCACATACTCCAATCCCGCTCTGTCTCTCTCACATACTCCAATCCCGCTGTCTCTCTCACATACTCCAATCCCACTCTGCCTCTCTCACATACTCCAATCCCGCTCTGCCTCTCTCACATACTCCAATCCCGCTCTGCCTCTCTCACATACTCCAATCCCGCTCTGCCTCTCTCACATACTCCAATCCCACTCTGCCTCTCTCACATACTCCAATCCCGCTCTGCCTCTCTCACATACTCCAATCCCGCTCTGCCTCTCTCACATACTCCAATCCCGCTCTGCCTCTCTCACATACTCCAATCCCGCTCTGCCTCTCTCACATACTCCAATCCCGCTCTGCCTCTCTCACATACTCCAATCCCGCTCTGTCTCTCTCACATACTCCAATCCCGCTCTGCCTCTCTCACATACTCCAATCCCGCTCTGTCTCTCTCACATACTCCAATCCCGCTCTACCTCTCTCACATACTCCAATCCCGCTCTGCCTCTCTCACATACTCCAATCCCGGCTCTGTCTCTCTCACATACTCCAATCCCACTCTGTCTCTCTCACATACTCCAATCCCGCTCTGCCTCTCTCACATACTCCAATCCCGCTCTGTCTCTCTCACATACTCCAATCTCGCTCTGTCTCTCTCACATACTCCAATCCCGCTCTGCCTCTCACATACTCCAATCCCGCTCTGCCTCTCTCACATACTCCAATCCCGCTCTGCCTCTCTCACATACTCCAATCCCGCTCTGTCTCTCTCACATACTCCAATCCCGCTCTGCCTCTCTCACATACTCCAATCCCGCTCTGCCTCTCTCACATACTCCAATCCCGCTCTGTCTCTCTCACATACTCCAATCCCGCTCTGCCTCTCTCACATACTCCAATCCCGCTCTGCCTCTCTCACATACTCCAATCCCACTCTGCCTCTCTCACATACTCCAATCTCGCTGTCTCTCTCACATACTCCAATCCCGCTCTGCCTCTCTCACATACTCCAATCCCGCTCTGTCTCTCTCACATACTCCAATCCCGCTCTGTCTCTCTCACATACTCCAATCCCGCTGTCTCTCTCACATACTCCAATCCCGCTCTGTCTCTCTCACATACTCCAATCCCGCTGTCTCTCTCACATACTCCAATCCCGCTCTGCCTCTCTCACATACTCCAATCCTGCTTTGCCTCTCACATACTCCAATCCCGCTCTGTCTCTCTCACATACTCCAATCCCGCTCTGCCTCTCTCACATACTCCAATCCCGCTCTGTCTCTCTCACATACTCCAATCCCGCTCTGTCTCTCTCACATACTCCAATCTCGCTCTTGTCTCTCTCACATACTCCAATCCCGCTCTGTCTCTCTCACATACTCCAATCCCGCTCTGCCTCTCTCACATACTCCAATCCCACTCTGCCTCTCTCACATACTCCAATCCCGCTCTGCCTCTCTCACATACTCCAATCCCGCTCTGCCTCTCTCACATACTCCAATCCCGCTCTGCCTCTCTCACATACTCCAATCCCGCTCTGTCTCTCTCACATACTCCAATCCCGCTGTCTCTCTCACATACTCCAATCCCGCTCTGCCTCTCTCACATACTCCAATCCTGCTTTGCCTCTCACATACTCCAATCCCGCTCTGTCTCTCTCACATACTCCAATCCCGCTCTGCCTCTCTCACATACTCCAATCCCGCTCTGTCTCTCTCACATACTCCAATCCCGCTCTGTCTCTCTCACATACTCCAATCTCGCTCTTGTCTCTCTCACATACTCCAATCCCGCTCTGTCTCTCTCACATACTCCAATCCCGCTCTGTCTCTCTCACATACTCCAATCCCGCTCTGCCTCTCTCACATACTCCAATCCCGCTCTGCCTCTCTCACATACTCCAATCCCGCTCTGCCTCTCTCACATACTCCAATCTCGCTCTGCCTCTCTCACATACTCCAATCCCGCTCTGTCTCTCTCACATACTCCAATCTCGCTCTGCCTCTCTCACATACTCCAATCCCGCTCTGCCTCTCTCACATACTCCAATCCCGCTCTGCCTCTCTCACATACTCCAATCCCGCTCTGCCTCTCACATACTCCAATCCCGCTCTGCCTCTCTCACATACTCCAATCCCGCTCTGCCTCTCTCACATACTCCAATCCCGCTCTGCCTCTCTCACATACTCCAATCCCGCTCTGCCTCTCACATACTCCAATCCCGCTCTGCCTCTCTCACATACTCCAATCCAGCTCTGCCTCTCTCACATACTCCAATCCCGCTCTGCCTCTCTCACATACTCCAATCCCGCTCTGCCTCTCTCACATACTCCAATCCCGCTCTGCCTCTCTCACATACTCCAATCCCACTCTGCCTCTCTCACATACTCCAATCCCGCTCTGCTCTCTCACATACTCCAATCTCGCTCTGCCTCTCTCACATACTCCAATCCCGCTCTGCCTCTCTCACATACTCCAATCCCGCTCTGCTCTCTCACATACTCCAATCTCGCTCTGCCTCTCTCACATACTCCAATCCCGCTCTGTCTCTCTCATATACTCCAATCTCGCTCTGCCTCTCTCACATACTCCAATCCCGCTCTGCCTCTCTCACATACTCCAATCCCGCTCTGTCTCTCTCACATACTCCAATCTCGCTCTGCCTCTCTCACATACTCCAATCCCGCTCTGCCTCTCTCACATACTCCAATCCCGCTCTGTCTCTCTCACATACTCCAATCCCACTCTGCCTCTCTCACATACTCCAATCCCGCTCTGCCTCTCTCACATACTCCAATCTCGCTCTGCCTCTCACATACTCCAATCCCACTCTGCCTCTCTCACATGCCCCAGTTCCGTTCTGCCTCTTGTCTTTCACCCTTTCTTTCTTTCTACTACATCCTCTCCCGGATTCAATTATCCTACATCCCTAATGGTGATGACGGGTACACCATCCTAATCTCAGATTCCTGTGTACAACATCACAGGAGAGCCGCTGCTCTAGATGAAAGGTTTGGTGCCTTGTACTCACTTCCTGCTTCTTTTATTCATATTTTGTTACACCTGGTTTCCGAGGACCTCATTCCTCAACCTTCTACACTTTCCAGCAGTTCCCCTCACACCCATTTTGTTCTAGGAACTTCTCATTGTTCTCCTCTATTGAGGTATAGTTCTGTTTTTTAATGAATAGAGTTGAGAATGTAGACAGGCAGGAGCTGTTTCCAGTGGCAGGTGGGTTGGGAACCGGAGGACACGGACTTTGAACTATGACATGAGGAAACATATGTTTACAAAGCGAGTGGTTAGAATCGGGAATGCCTGCTGCCTTACGGCACTGAGGACCCAGGTTCAATCCCGGCCCAAGGTCACTGTCCCTGTGCAGTTTGCACATTCTCCCCAGGTCTGCGTGGGCCTCACCCCCACAACCCAAAGATGTGCAGGGTAGGTGGATTGTCCACACTAAATTGCCCCTTAATTGGGTACTCTAAATTTATAAAAAGAAAACAAAAAAATCGGGAATGCCCTATTCGAGAGTGTGGGAGAGGCAGATTCAATCATAAATAATAGAATGGAACTGGATAAGCACTTGAAGAGGCAGGACTACGGCAAAAAGATAGGGAGGTGGAATGAATAGAGATGAGGTAAAATTTCTTCAGCCAGATGGCGATGATCTGTGGAACTCTTTGTCGCAGAAGGCTGTGGGGGCCAAATCACTGAGTGTCTTTAAGACAGACAGCGATAGATAGGTTCTTGATTGATACAAGGATCAGGGGCTATGGGGAGAAGGCAAGAGAATGGGGATGAGAAAATATCAGTCATGACCGGCTGGGTCACTGTCTGTGTGGAGTATGCACGTCCTCCCCGTGTGTGCGTGGGTTTCCTCCGGGTGCTCCGGTTTCCTCCCACAGTCCAAAGATGTGCAGGTTAGGTGGATTGGCCATGCTAAATTGCCCTTAGTGTCCTAATAAAAGTAAGGTTAAGGGGGGGTTGTTGGGTTACGGGTATAGGGTGGATACGTGGGTTTGAGTAGGGTGATCATGGCTCGGCACAACATTGAGGGCCGAAGGGCCTGTTCTGTGCTGTACTGTTCTATGTTCTATGATTGAATGGCGGAGCAGACTCGATGGGCCGAGTAGCCTAATTCTGATCCTATGTCTGACGGTCTTATGGAGCAGCTGTTGAAGAGAGCAGGCACAGACGCAAAAGGCCAAATGATTTCTTTCTCCACTGGACAATTCTAGGATTCTTTAAATCTTCGTGTGAAGAAGCAAAAAGCACCTTTATTGAATTAACCATTCTGCTGGAAAATCAAACCATTGCATTTTTTATTTACTCAATAATGGAATGAAACCACAGGCAGCTTCGAATTCTTTGACTGATCAGTTCTTTCTACTGCTTGAAAAGATCCAACGTAATGGCAGATAAAAACAACTGTTTCCTTTTTGATGCATAAGTTTGTTTTGGGGGAACCACATTAACAAAAATAACAGTAGTTGCCCTTGATTTGATACTGGGGGAAATCCATTGGGTTAAACGGTTGTTTTCTGATCTGAAATGTTGGAGGAAGCTGGTATATCGAATGGCAACGTATTTGACCAGTAAATCTGTGTCAGCTTTGACTTGACTATCTTAATCAGGCGGCCATAGATTCCAACTACTCATGCCATAAACACACATCCTACACTGACACTTCTAGTGCAGTACTGAGGAAATGTTACATTGTCGTAAGAGCAGTGCGAAGGCTGTAGAAAGTGCTGCACTGTGTGAGGTTCAGTACCGAGGGAGTGCTGCACTGTGTGAGGTTCAGTACCGAGGGAGTGCTGCACTGTGTGAGGTTCAGTACTGAGGGAGTGCCGCACTTTCAGAGGGTCAGTACTGAGGGAGTGCTGCACTGTCAGAGGGTCAGTACTGAGGGAGTGCCGCACTGTCAGAGGGTCAGTACTGAGGGAGTGCTGCACTGTCAGAGGGTCAGTACTGAGGGAGTGCTGCACTGTCAGAGGGTCAGTACTGAGGGAGTGCCGCACTGTCAGAGGGTCAGTACTGAGGGAGTGCCGCACTGTCAGAGGGTCAGTACTGAGGGAGTGCTGCACTGTCAGAGGGTCAGTACTGAGGGAGTGCCGCACTGTCAGAGGGTCAGTACTGAGGGAGCGCCGCACTGTCAGAGGGTCAGTACTGAGGGAGTGCTGCACTGTGTGAGGTTCAGTACTGAGGGAGTGCCGCACTTTCAGAGAGTCAGTACTGAGGGAGTGCTGCACTGTCAGAGGGTCAGTACTGAGGGAGTGCTGCACTGTGTGAGGTTCAGTACTGAGGGAGTGCTGCACTGTGTGAGGTTCAGTACCGAGGGAGTGCTGCACTGTGTGAGGTTCAGTACTGAGGGAGTGCCGCACTTTCAGAGGGTCAGTACTGAGGGAGTGCTGCACTGTCAGAGGGTCAGTACTGAGGGAGTGCCGCACTGTCAGAGGGTCAGTACTGAGGGAGTGCTGCACTGTGTGAGGTTCAGTACTGAGGGAGTGCCGCACTTTCAGAGAGTCAGTACTGAGGGAGTGCTGCACTGTCAGAGGGTCAGTACTGAGGGAGTGCCGCACTGTCAGAGGGTCAGTACTGAGGGAGTGCTGCACTGTGTGAGGTTCAGTACTGAGGGAGTGCCGCACTTTCAGAGAGTCAGTACTGAGGGAGTGCTGCACTGTCAGAGGGTCAGTACTGAGGGAGTGCTGCACTGTGTGAGGTTCAGTACTGAGGGAGCGCCGCACTTTCAGAGGGTCAGTACTGAGGGAGTGCTGCACTGTCAGAGGGTCAGTACTGAGGGAGTGCCGCACTGTCAGAGGGTCAGTACTGTGGGAGTGCTGCACTGTCAGAGGGTCAGTACTGAGGGAGTGCTGCACTGTCAGAGGATCAATACTGAGGGAGTGCCGCACTGTCAGAGGGTCAGTACTGAGGGAGTGCCGCACTGTCAGAGGGTCAGTACTGAGGGAGTGCCGCACTGTCAGAGGGTCAGTATTGAGGGAGTGCCGCACTGTCAGAGGGTCAGTACTGAGGGAGTGCCGTACTGTCAGAGGGTCAGTACTGAGGGAGTGCTGCACTGTCAGAGGGTCAGCACTGAGGGAGTGCCGCACTGTCAGAGGGTCAGTACTGAGGGAGTGCCGCACTGTCAGAGGGTCAGTACTGAGGGAGTGCTGCACTGTCAGAGGGTCAGTACTGAGGGAGTGCCGCACTGTCAGAGGGTCAGTACTGAAGGAGTGCTGCACTGTCAGAGGGTCAGTACTGAGGGAGTGCTGCACTGTCAGAGGGTCAGTACTGAGGGAGTGCTGCACTGTCAGAGGGTCAGTACTGAGGGAGTGCTGCACTGTCAGAGGGTCAGTACTGAGGGAGTGCCGCACTGTCAGAGGGTCAGTACTGAGGGAGTGCCGCACTGTCAGAGGGTCAGTACTGAGGGAGTGCTGCACTGTCAGAGGGTCAGTACTGAGGGAGTGCCGCACTGTCAGAGGGTCAGTACTGAGGGAGTGCCGCACTGTCAGAGGGTCAGTACTGAGGGAGTGCCGTACTGTCAGAGGGTCAGTACTGAGGGAGGGCAGTCACAGCTTTTTTTTTTAAATTTGTTCTTTGGGGTGTGGACATGACAGCATTTGTTGTTGTTGTCCATCCCTAATTGCCCTTGAACTGAGTGGCTTGCAAGGCCATTTCAGTCGGTGGGTGCAGTTAAGAGTCAACAGCATCGCTGTGGGTCTGGAGCCACATGTAGGTCAGACCGGGTAAAGACAAAGAACAAAGAAAATTACAGCACAGGAACAGGCCCTTCGGCCCTCCCATCCTGCGCCAATGCAGATCCTTTATCTAAACCTGTTGCCTATTGTCCAAGGTCTACTTCCCTCTGTTCCCCACCCGTTCATATACCTGTCCAGATGCATCTTAAATGATGTTGTCGTGCCCGCCTCTACCACCTCCGCTGGCAAAGCATTCCAGGCACCCACCACCCTTTGCGTAAAAAAACTTTCCTCCACATCTCCCTTAAACTTTCCCCCTCTCACCTTTAAATCATGACCCCTTGTAACTGACACCACCACTCATGGAAAAAGCTGGTTGCTATCCACCCTGTCCATACCTCTCATAATGTTGTAGACCTCAATCAGGTCTCCCCTCAACCTCCGTCTTTCCAATGAAAATAATCCTAATCTACTCAACCTTTCTTCATAGCTAGCACCCTCCATACCAGGCAACATCCTGGTGAACCTCCTCTGCACCCTCTCTAAAGCATCCACATCCTTCTGGTAATGTGGCGACCAGAACTGCACGCAGTTTTCCAAATGTGGCCTAACCAAAGTCCTATACAACTGTAACATGACCTGCTGACTCTTGTACTTAATAGCCGGTCCGATGAAGGCAAGCATGCTGTATGCCTTCTTGACCACTCTCTCAACCTGCGTTACCACCTTCAGGGTACAATGGACCTGAACTCCCAGATCTCTCTGTACATCAATTTTCCCCAGGACTCTTCCATTGACTGTATAGTCCGCTCTTGAATTAGATCTTCCAAAAATGCATCACCTCGCATTTGCCTGGATTTGGGGCCTCACGGTAGCATGGTGGTTAGCATCAATGCTTCACAGCTCCAGGGTCCCAGGTTCGATTCCCGGCTGGGTCACTGTCTGTGTGGAGTCTGCACGTCCTCCCTGTGTGTGCGTGGGTTTCCTCCGGGTGCTCCGGTTTCCTCCCACAGTCCAAAGATGTGCGGGTTAGGTGGATTGGCCATGCTAAATTGCCCGTAGTGTAAGGTTAATGGGGGGATTGTTGGGTTACGGGTATACAGGTTACGTGGGTTTAAGTAGGGTGATCATTGCTCGGCACAACATCGAGGGCCGAAGGGCCTGTTCTGTGCTGTACTGTTCTATGTTCTATGAACTCCATCTGCCATTTCTCTGCCCAACTCTCCAATCTATCTATATTTTGCTGTATTCTCTGACAGTCCTCCTCACTATCTGCAACTCCACCAATCTTAGTATCATCTGCAAACTTGCTCATCAGACCACCTATACCTTCCTTCAGGTCATTTATGTATATCACAAACAATAGTGGTCCGAGCACGGATCCCTGTGGAACACCACTAGTCACCTTTCTCCATTTTGTGACACTCCCTTCCACCACTACGCCCTGTCTCCTGTTGCCCAGCCAGTTCCTTATCCATCTAGCTAGTACACCCTGAACCCCATACGACTTCACTCACGCAGACGGCAGATTTCCTTCCCTAAAGGGCATTAGTGAACCAGATGGGTTTTTATGACAATCGACAATGGTTTCATGGTCATCATTAGACCTTTATTCCAGATTTTGTTTGAATTCAAATTCCACCATTTGCCATGGTGGGATTTGAATCTTGGCCCCCAGAGCATTACTCTGGGTCTCTGGATGACCTCTCCAGTGACAATACCACTATGTCACCAGTTCCCCGATGGGACATTAAATTAAGGCCCCATCAGTCTGGTCACGTGACCATGAAATAATCCACCACCATTTTTTGTGGAACAGACTTTTGGCTAACCTTTCCTATGCACCGGCAGTTTATTTACATTACATCATGCCCACTGCTGCCACCATCATTTCATCATACAGGCTTGTCGGAGCACACAAAACATTCCTGCCTTGTTCGACTAACCCTCCATTTGCTGGTGTAAAGATGGTTATGAAAGGAACATTTACACACCAGCCAGTCAGACTCTTTCACGCTTTTCACCATAAGAAGTTGTGAAGATACAAAAATGACAACCAGATATCAGTGAAAGCCACTTACATTTAATGTATCTTCTTAGGATTATTTTATACCAATTTTCCGCGAAGGCCATTATTCATTCCAGACTGCTCCTGATTTATTTGTGAATTTGAGTTCCATATCCCACTTCAATTTAATTTTTTTTTAAAATCACAAACCATAAAGCATACTATTTACAAAAATCGACATCATTTACTCTCTGTTGCTGCTACTTGTAGCTACACCTACCAGCAGACCTGCTGTCTTGGTGTCTCGTTCATCTGTCTTGCCCCATCCTCACATATTCACTGTAGCTCGTGTACAACCGTTCGGTGACATCCAACTAAACCTCGGTCAACCCCGCTTTCTGTTGCCCTCCACTTTCCCTTTGGAAGAGATCTCTGTAGTTAATCAGCTCTAATCAAGAACAGATAATCACAAATTGAATTTGATTTTTGAGTGAGTCGGTGATGTCACTGAACGTAGATTTCCTGCTGCTACATGTAGGCACCACTGAATGCTTAATGTAGCAATTTCTGATATATTGTATTATTTGTATTGGGTACTAAAAGCCTGGGTTCGTATGCAATCATGTTTTTTTAAATATAAATTTAGAGTACACAATTCATTTTTTTCAATTAAGGGACAATTTAGCATGGTCAATCCACCTACCCTGCACATTGTTGTGCGGGTGAGACCCATGCAGACACGGAGAATGTGCAAAATCCACACGGACAGTGAAACAGAGCCAGCATCGAACCTGGGACCTCGGAGCCGTGATGCAGCAGTGCTAACCTCTGCGCCACCGTGTTGCCCTGCAATCATGTTTTTTAAAATCCTGGTTTGAAAGGCAGCGAGAGACAGAGTTGCAATAAAGCATCGTAAAATAAAATCAGAATATATTCCAGCCGTGGATATTGTTTATAGATAGATAGAACAGTACAGCACAGAACAGGCCCTTCGGCACTCGATGTTGTGCCGAGCCATGATCACCCTACTCAAACCCATGTATCCACCCTATACCCGTAACCCAACAACCCCCCCATTAACCTTACTTTTTAGGACACTACGGGCAATTTAGCATGGCCAATCCACCTAACCTGCACATCTTTGGACTGTGGGAGGAAACCGGAGCACCCGGAGGAAACCCACGCAGACACGGGGAGAACGTGCAGACTCCGCACAGACAGTGACCCAAGCCGGGAATCGAACCTGGGACCCTGGAGCTGTGAAACATTTATGCTAACCACCATGCTACCGTGCTGCCCGTGTGAGTTGGGTTCATGGACTTTTGTTTCGATAAAGAAAGTTCCCTGAGAGTAGATAATTAGAGACATTGGATGCGATTTAACTAAATGGGGACAAAATCCCACAGCGAGCACGTTTAGCAGCATTTTCCCAGCGCCCACAGCGCTGAAAAAGACAGCGCTAGAGAATGGGACTCGGATTAAATAGGGGGCCTCATGAGTGAACGTGCGACCGAGGGCACACATAGTCCCACTTTCTGCACTGAGGAGCTCAGCTCACTGGAAACGCCTCAGTGTAGCGAGGAGCACCCGTCCAAACCCCCCCCCCCCCCCAAGCCCCAACTCACTATGGGGGGGGGGGTCCCCGGGATCCCCCAACACCCACAAAGGGCACTCCCGGCCCAATTGCCGCCGCACGAAGAATGCCAGCTTGGCACCTTGGCAGTGCCAACCTGGTACCATGGCAGTGTCCCTGGCAGCTTACGATGCCACCTGGGCACCTGACCAGTGCCAATCTGGTACCCTGGCAGTGCGCCTGACAGCTGGCAGTGCCAGACTGGCACCCAGGTGACACTGCCAGGGTGCCAAGCTGGAAGTGCCAGGGTGTCACCCTGCCCAAAGGGAATGCACATGGGGATCTACGATCCACTGGGAGACCCCGAGTGCCGTTCCACCTGGTCCCAGTTTGTGAAGGCCAGCACTGAAAAGCCTGGGGTCTCCGAGGTGAAGGGGATAGATCATACCGCCTCAGGTGCCTCAGGAAACTGCATATTACAGTGAGACTAGCTGGCTTGCTCTAATATAAAGATTTTCTAAAAGGTGATCCCGCCCACAATGGGCAGGATTTACATCGCAACATCTGAAATTGCATTAGATCTTGCGAGGCATTACGAGCTGAATAGATCCCGGGAGTGAGTCTCCTGGCTTCTTTCGGCCACATTGTGCCACGGCGAGCTGCTTTTTGGGCACAGTGTGGCCATTGGATTGTGCCCATTGTGTTTAATTTTAGTAAGATGATGGAGCTATTGTCAGGAGCCAGCGGTTGAAGCAGTCATGTGTTGTTTTCTCAGTTTGGCTTTTAGATAGGGATGTGACCAGACAAGAGGCTGTGCTTTTACAGTTCAGTTACAGATCTGTCTGTGGATAGTGAATAGAACAGCAGTTTTTGGAAAGGCTGGCAGATTAACTAGTAATTTGACTCAGGCAAGAATCTGCAGCTAGTTACTGAAGGATCTCTTTGCAGCAAGCTTTCCTGAGTCTGCTAAGTGTATTTAAAAGTGGATTTTGTTTGGGTGGAGATAAAGATAGTAATTAAGGGTCATTGTATTGATAAGCACTGTTTAACTGGTAATTCAAAGCTATTTGTATTTGTCATGTTAAAGTTAGTAATAAAGTTAGTTTTAAAATACCATATCCCTATTTGTGCGTGAAATGGCTCCTGGGGTGAAATATCCTTATGTCAGTCTTATAAAATAAAATATTGGGGTTTCTGTCCGGTATCCTAGCCACTGTTGGGGACTGGTCCGGCATCGTAATAACTGGCTGTCTGCTCCTTGCACAAATGCCCATTGCAAGTTGCCATTGAGACAGAAATGCAATAGTACTCCCTGAATTGCTAGGCAACAAAGCAGCAGATACCCACACTTGGATGAAGCAGTTGAGGAATTCAGGGGGTTGAAAACCAGGCAAAGCTGCAAATGGGATGTTTGCCCTTTTATGCATGTTCCTTTCATGTATGGAATGATCTGTTTGAGCTTCACGCTGAACAATACTTTTCACTGTACCTTGGTACACGTGATAATAAACCAATCCAATCCAATGGGTATTAGAATTTCACAGGACAGAAACAGACTTTTCCTCAGTTGTCTGTGCCAGTGTTTATGATTCACGCAAGCCTCTTCCCATTTCTTTTCATCTAACCCCATCAGCATATCCCTCTATTCCTTTCACCCTTATATATCCAAGGTTTTATATTGAAATCAGTAACAATCAGCTATACTGAACTGTGGTAAAGCTTCCTCGTAACTTTGGTCACCAAAATAATTTAACCTCTGAGCCCGACTGATTTAACCGATTTAATGGAATAATTTAACCTATGAGCCTGACTGATTTAACCGATTTAACGTAATAATTTAACCTGTGAGCCTGACTGATTTAACCGATTTAACGTAATAATTTAACCTCTGAGGCTGACTGATTTAACTGAATAATTTCACCACTGAGCCTGACTGACTTCATTTGCTAGAATTATCTCAGCAGCTATTAATTTCTCATTCCTTCTCTGCTTTTATCCCTACATATAGAATAAAGATTTTGAAATCAGTTATATTTCACTAATTTATAACACCATCAAATGTCATTGTTCACAGTCAGTTCTAGGTTGCTTGGAATGACTGGAGTGTTGTTTATTTATCTTGCTCTTAAAAGTATCAATACTATTCACCTTCATTAGTCCCTGTGGTGGCGAGTTCCACATTCTCACCTCTCTACATAGATACATAGAATGTACATTGCAGAAGGAGGCCCTTCGGCCCATCAAGTCTGCATCAGTCAAAAACAACCACATGAGTATTTTTATCCCATTTTTCAGCACTTGGCCCAAAGCTTATATAACTTGGCATAGCAAGTGCACATCTAAATACTTCTGAAATGTATGAGGGTCTCTGCCTCCACCACCCTATCAGGCAGCGGGTTCCACACTCCCACCACCCTCTGGGTAAAAAGGTTTTTCCTCACATCCCCTCTAAACCTCCCGCCCCTGACCTTAAATCCGTGCCCCTTGGTCATTGATCCCTCCACCAAGGGGAAAGGTTTCTTCCCGTCTACTCTATCTGTGCCCCTCAATGTTATACGTCTCAATCAGCCCTTCAGTCTCCTCTGCTCCAAGGAAAATAACCCCAGTCTATCCAATCTCTCTTCAGAACTAACACTCTCTAGCTCAGGCAACATCCTGGTAAATCTCCTCTGCACCCTTTCCAGTGCTATCACATCCCTCCTGTAATGTGGATTTTAGAACTGCACACAATACTCTAGCTGTGGTCTAACCAGCATTTTATACAGTTCCAGCATAACCTCCATGATCTTAAATGTTATGCCTCTCAGCATTCTCTTTCCCAAGAGAAAACAGTCCCACTCTGTACAGTCTTTCTTGGTGGTTATAATCTCTCAGTTCTGGGATTGCCCTTGGTAAATATTATTACACCTCTGCGCCTCTATATCCTTTGTATAATATGAAGATCAGAACTGTTATAGTACTTCAACCACAGCATAATCAAGGTTCTATAAGTACAAGAACCTCTGCTTTTCAATTCTAATCCTTGATAAATATTAAATGTACTCTTGATTTTTCATAATGACATTAATAATTTGTGAATCTGATAGAAGCTCTAGGCTAGGGTGCAAAAGAGGGCAAAGATGACCCTTGAACGGAAGATTTTGAAATGTATTTATAAGAGGCGCCAAACCTTCAGAGTATTCTTCATGGAGGAAGATAGGTTTGGTTGCACTGTGCTTGGCTAAGATTTTTGAAATGAATAATATTGGTGGAAGATGACAACAGCTAATCAGAGTTGATACCAAGAAGCAATTTTCCCAGTGAATCATTAACCTGCAACTATTGTGACAAGAAAGTGCACACTTACCGAACTTTACAAAGGAACTTGGTACATTCCTGAGTCAGGACAACATTTTGTGTAGAATGGCCAAGTTCACTTCATCGTGTGCAACCATAGTCGCATAGAGTCACAGATGTTTACAGCATGAAACAGGCCCTTCGGCCCAGCTGATCCATGTCGCCCAGTTTCTATCACTAAGCTAGTCCCACTTGGCCGCATTTGGCCCACCACCAAGGTACGGGTTCAATTCCCGTACCAGCCTCCCCGGACAGGCGCCGGAATGTGGCGACTAGGGGCTTTTCACAGTAACTTCATTGAAGCCTACTCGTGACAATAAGCGATTTTCATTTCATTTTATGCCTCACGACTGTTAGACCCCGTGGAGCAAGGTTTTTCAGCCTGCGAAAGGCACCTGCTCGCGGTATTCTGGGCAGTACAATATTTTTCTTACATTACCGGACTCAACCCCATCACCATTTTGACCGAACACACCCCCACACAGTTACTTTTAGACGGACGACTGAAGGACGGTTCAGTGAGCCAGATAAGAGCAGCTAGATGGACACTTCTGTTACAAGGACGGGACATAACAGTTAAACGAACCAAGACACACACATTTTTAGCGGACAACCTACAGTATCCAGGACAACCCCATGAATGCGAAATCATAGCTCCCCGACACAACACAGGACCCTTCATTGCTAAGAAGCCCCCCAGGAAAATAGGGAATTCAACCCAGAGCCCCCAGCTCACAGACACGTGTGCCCCCTTGAAGATCTATGTGGACGGTTCATCCACAGTTTTAGATGGCAAACGCATTATAGGCTGCGGTATTTACGTGGAAGATGCGCAGAGACGAGCACTAGAGGAGATAGCGTTAAAGTTACCCGGACACTTAGGCGCGCAGGCAACAGAGCTCGCGGCCATTGCATACATAGTGGACCACCCAGATTCGTTCCCCGGCCCAGCAGACATATATTCGGACAGTTTGTATGTCTGTAACAGCCTCACAGATTTTCTACCCCTGTGGAGGACAAGAGGTTTTGTCTCCGCGGACGGGAAGCCCCTTCCATCAGCCCCATTACTCCGCCATATCCTAGAGAAGGCAAAGGATAGGACGTATGGTATTATTAAGGTTAGAAGCCACCATTGATCATCCCCCCCGGTAATGTGCACTGGCAAAAGCAGGTTCTAGGCGAGGTCATTTTTGGACACCCCCAGCTAGCACACCAGCTAGCGCCCCTGTGAGTTCAGTTCAGGTCTCAGACAGACATAGAAGATTTAGTACAGGCACAGAAGCAGGACGGAAATCTCCGGGAGATTTTAAAAGGAAACTTTGTGGCCCAGTACGACAAATTCAAACACGCTTTGACCACACATGAGAGTGCGATTATCAAAGACCAGTTGTATGTGGTTCCTGAGAAAGACAGGAATCAAATGATTGCCTTATTCCATGATGGTCATGGACACCAAGGGATCGACCCTACCACAGCCCACCTTAGGCAACTCTGTTGGTGGCCCAATTTAAGAGACGATGTAACACACTACATCGAGAACTGTTTAATTTACATAGAACATAGAACAGTACAGCACAGAACAGGCCCTTCGGCCCTCAATGTTGTGCCGAGCCATGATCACCCTACTCAAACCCACATATCCACCCTATACCCGTAACCCAACAACCCCCCCCTTAACCTTAGATTTATTAGGACACTACGGGCAATTTAGCATGGCCAATCCACCTAACCCGCACATCTTTGGACTGTGGGAGGAAACCGGAGCACCAGGAGGAAACCCACGCACACAGGGGGAGGACGTGCAGACTCCACACAGACAGTGACCCAGCCGGGAATCGAACCTGGGACCCTGGAGCTGTGAAGCATTTATGCTAACCACCATGCTACCCTCAGAATAACCAAGAGAGGCATTCAAAGAAGGCACAACTCAGCCACACTCGCCCCGTTAATGGCCCCTGGACTAACCTACAGATCGATTTTATAGGTCCATTGCCCCCTTGCAGGAATGGCTATAAATATGTTCTGGTGGTCATAGACACGTTTACGAAATGGGTAGAGGCATTCCCACCTCGTACAAACACAGCAAAGACAGCCGCAAAGATCCTAACGCACCACATCTTTACTAGATGGCGACTCCCCCGAAGTATTGAATCAGATCAGGGATCTCATTTTACAGGACGGATCATGAAGAACGTCCTGACCATATTCGGCATCAAACAAAATTTCCACATTGCGTACCAGTCAAGCGAAATAGTGGAACGCATGAATCGGACTCTAAAATCGACCCTTAGAAAGATGGTGCAGGAGAACAATTCAACTTGGGATTCAGTACTCCCATTCGCACTAATGTTTATAAGAAACACTGTTTCAGCATCAACAGGTTTCACCCCACACACACTCATGACCGGACGCCCTATGAAAGGATCTGAATTCCTTTTAGGACTTGACATGACCAGCCCAGAAGTGATGGCCCTCACACACGAGACAGCAGTAAAACAATTAGTTGAGGCTGTACGGTCGGCTCAGTTAGCAGCCGCAGTAAAATTGGGTAAAAGGCGGAAACAGAGCAAGGCCTGTTTCAACAAAAATGTCCACACCACAGAATTTCAGGTTGGGCAACAAGTGATGTTATCTGTGTATAACCCCAACACGTTTTTGGCCCCAAAATTTTCCGGCCCGTACTCAATTCCGGACAAAATCAGCCCGTCAGTATATCGGATCAAGTACCCAAACGGGAGGACTGCGTGGTTCCATATTAACCAGCTAAAGGCTTATGGAACACAGTCCAACCACTCGCACCATGTCCTGCTAGATGCAGCAGAACACCTCGCCCCGCCCACAAGAGACACATTTCCACCCTCCCCCTCACAGACCAGTTCCTCATCGGACTCGACCTCGACTCCGCCCCGAAACGCCCACAAGCTGCCACAGCAGAGACAGCGACTGTGACTTGGACGACAGCCACAGCATGCCTCTCTACTGCCCTGATTCAACAGGCACCACACACACCAACTACGACCCCGACTACAGTGATTTAGAGATCACTTATATTAAAACTTCAGACCCACACCCAAACTCACCGCCCAACTATGACGACCCCGAAAACGTTAATTGAAATTTAGACCCCACTATTTGTTACAGGGACAATTCATGGAGACTTGTCCGCAATGACGAGAGTGACCCCCGGTCACACAATACTAAAATTGCTTGCCTGATTCATACAAGGGTATGGGATCCGGGAGAAGAGGATGACTCTGAGTCTGACTCCCGACACGGCAACCCCTTTGCGACCATGTTCGCAGAGAATGAAGAGAAGTGAGGTGTCCAGATGATGTAAAAAGAGGAACCGCTTGAGAGATAAAACGGTGTCCTTTCTGATGGAACCTGCACGCATGTTTGGACGTTTGTTTGTATGTTAAGTGTTTGATTTGGAGATTGGCCACTCGCTTTTCAGCCGAAAAGCTTGTGACCAACTCAAATGCACGTTAAGTTTGTCCGCAGAAAAGGGGAGAGCTGGGGGGGGGGGGGGGGGGGGGCCATCGCTATGGGAAACGGGTCAGAAAGGGAGGGATGACCCGGGGCGAGCAAGGGACAGAACATGGCTAATCGACAGGGAGCAGGGACGGGTCGCCCAGCGATCCGATTGATTACGTGGAATGTAAGGGGGCTGAATGGGCCGGTTAAAAGATCAAGGGTCTTCTCGCACCTGAAGGGACTGAAGGCTGATGTAGCGATGTTGCAGGAGACTCACTTGAGGGTAGCAGATCAGGTCCGCCTGAGAAGGGGGTGGGTGGGACAGGTGTTCCACTCAGGCTTGGATGTCAAGAACCGGGGGGGTGGCGATTCTGGTGGGAAAGAGGGTGTCGTTCGTGGCGGCAGAAGTGGTGGCAGACAAGGAGGGCAGGTATGTGATGGTGAGGGGTAGGTTGCAGGGAGAGAATGTGGTGCTGGTGAATGTGTATGCCCCGAATTGGGACGACGCAGGCTTTATGAGGCGCCTGCTGGGCCTCATCCCGGGACTGGAGGCAGGGGGCCTGATCATGGGAGGGGACTTTAATACGGTGTTGGACCCTGGGCTGGATAGATCGAGTTCCAGGGACGAATAGGAGGCCGGCAGCGGCAGAGGTGTTAAGGGGGTTTATGGAGCAGATGGGAGGGGTAGACCCATGGAGATTTGGTAGGCCTAGGGCGAGGGAGTATTCTTTTTTCTCCCACGTCCACAGGGTGTACTCCAGGATAGACTTTTTCGTATTGAACAGGGGGCTGATACCGAGAGTGCAGGACACGGAGTACTCGGCCATTGCGATATCGGACCATGCACCACATTGGGTGGATGTGGAATTGGGGGAGGCGCGGGATCAGCGCCCGTTGTGGCGCCTGGATGTGGGGCTGTTGGCGGACGAAGAGGTGTGCAGAAGGGTTAGAACGGGCATTGAGAACTATCTGGGTACGAACGACACGGGTGAGGTGCAGGTGGGGACAGTCTGGGAGGCCCTGAAAGCAGTGATTAGAGGAGAGCTGATCTCCATAAGGGCACACAGAGAGAGAAAGGAGAGGCAGGAAAGGGAGAGGCTGGTGGGGGAGCTCCTAGAAGTAGATAGGAAATATGCGGCGGCACCAGAGGAGGGGCTACTGAGGGAGCGGCGCAGTTTACAGGCCAGGTTCGACCTACTGACCACTAGGAAGGCGGAGACGCAGTGGAGAAGGGCGCAGGGTGCGGCGTATGAGTACGGGGAAAAGGCGAGCAGGATGCTGGCACACCAGCTTCGTAAGCGAGATGCAGCCAGAGAGATTGGGGGAGTGAGAGAGAGGGGTGGGGACGTAGTGCAGAAGGGGCAAGAGGTGAATAGGGTCTTCAGGGACTTCTACAGGGAATTGTATAGGTCTGAACCGCCGAAGAGGAGAGGGGGAATGGAGAACTTTCTCGACAAATTGAGGTTCCCAAAGGTACAGGGGGAGCTGGTAGAAGGGTTTGGGGCGCCGATAGAGCTGCAGGAGCTAATTAAAGGGATAGGCCAGATGCAGGCGGGGAAGGCGCCGGGGCCGGATGGGTTCCCGGTGGAGTTTTACAGGAAATTTGTGGACTTGGTGGGCCCAGTGCTGGTGAGAGCCTTTAATGAGGCGCGCGAGGGGGGGGTTTTGCCCCCAACAATGTCGCAGGCCCTGATCTCCTTGATTTTGAAGCGGGACAAGGACCCGGTCCAGTGCGGGTCCTACAGGCCTATCTCCCTCTTAAATGTAGATGCCAAGCTGTTAGCAAAGGTCCTGGCAACCAGGATAGAGGATTGTGTGCCAGGGGTAATACATGAAGACCAGACGGGGTTCGTGAAGGGACGCCAACTTAACACAAATGTCCGGAGATTGTTAAACGTGATCATGATGCCGGCAGTGGAGGGGGAGGCGGAGATAGTGGTAGTGCTAGACGCGGAGAAGGCATTCGATAGGGTGGAGTGGGAATACTTGTGGGAGACGTTGGAAAGGTTTGGGTTTGGGGAGGGATTTATCAAGTGGGTAAAGCTGCTCTATTCGGCCCCGATGGCGAGTGTGGTAACAAACGGGAGGAGGTCAGAATATTTTGGGCTCCATCGAGGTACTAGGCAGGGATGTCCCCTATCCCCCTTACTCTTTGCATTAGCGATTGAACCGTTAGCGATGGCACTGAGGGGTTCAGGGGGGTGGAGGGGACTGACAAGGGGAGGGGAGGAGCATCGGGTCTCGCTCTATGCGGATGACCTGTTGCTGTATGTGGCAGACCCGGAGGGGGGAATGCCGGAGGTTATGGAAATACTAGCGGAGTTCGGGGACTTTTCGGGATATAAATTAAATCTGGGGAAAAGTGAGGTCTTTGTAATACACTCGGGAGACCAGGGGGAGGGAATTGGGAGGCTCCCCTTCAAAAGAGCAGTAAAAAGTTTCAGGTACTTGGGGGTGCAGGTGGCAAAGAACTGGGGGACCCTCCACAAGCTGAACTTCTCTAGGCTGGTGGAACAGATGGAGGAGGAGTTTAAGAGGTGGGACATGGTGCCGCTGTCGCTGGCAGGGAGGGTGCAGTCAGTTAAAATGACGGTCCTCCCGAGGTTCTTGTTTTTGTTCCAGTGTCTGCCCATCTTCCTCCCTAGGGCCTTTTTCAAGAAGGTAACGAGTAGTATCATGGGGTACGTGTGGGCACATGGCACCCCTAGAGTTAGAAGGGTCTTTTTGGAGCGGAGTAGGGATAGTGGAGGGCTGGCGTTACCCAATCTTTCAGGATATTACTGGGCGGCAAATGCATCGATGGTACGAAAGTGGATGATGGAAGGGGAGGGGGCAGCTTGGAAGCGTATGGAGAGGGCGTCCTGTGGCAACATAAGCTTAGGGGCACTGGTAACGGCACCATGGCCGCTCCCTCCCACGAGGTATACCACGAGCCCGGTGGTGGCGGCCACCCTCAAGATCTGGGGGCAGTGGAGGCGACACAGGGGGGAAGTGGGGGGTTTGATAAGGGCACCACTAAGAGGGAACCACAGATTTGCACCGGGAAATACAGGAGGGGGATTTCTGAGCTGGCAGAGGGTGGGCATTAGGCAACTGAAGGACTTGTTTATAGAGGGGAGGTTTGCGAGCTTGGGAGAGCTGGAGGAGAAATTCGGGCTCCCCCCGGGGAACACGTTCAGGTACCTCCAAGTGAAGGCATTTGCCAGACGACAGGTAGAGGGGTTTCCCGTGCTTCCCGACAGGGGGGCGAGTGATAGGGTGCTATCAGGGGTCTGGGTCGGGGAGGGGAAGATCTCGGACATTTATAAGATTATGCAGGAGGTGGAGGAGGTACCAGTAGTGGAGTTGAAAGACAGGTGGGAGGTAGAGCTGGGGGAACAGATAGAGGATGGGACATGGGCAGACGCCCTAGAGAGGGTCAACTCGTCGTCGTCATGTGCGAGACTGAGTCTCATTCAATTTAAGGTACTGCATAGAGCCCACATGACGGGGACAAGGATGAGTCGGTTTTTCGGGGGTGAAGACAGGTGTGTCAGATGTTCGGGAAGCCCTGCGAATCATGCACACATGTTTTGGGCATGTCCGGCACTGGAGGAGTTCTGGAAGGGGGTGGCAGGGACGGTGTCGAGAGTGGTGGGGTCCAGGGTCAAGCCAGGATGGGGACTTGCGATCTTCGGGGTTGGGGTGGAGCCGGGGGTACAGGAGGCGAGGGAGGCTGGAATATTAGCCTTTGCGTCCTTGGTGGCTCGGAGGAGGATCTTGATTCAGTGGAGGGACGCAAGGCCTCCAAGTGTTAACACCTGGTTAAACGACATGGCAAACTTCATCCAATTGGAAAGAATCAAATTCGCCCTGAGAGGGTCGGTGCAGGGGTTTTTCAGGCGATGGCAACCCTTCCTGGACCTCTTAGATCAGAGATAGAAACTGAGGTTGTGACAGCAGCAACCCGGGAGGGGAGGGGAGGGCGGGAGGGAGGGGGGGGGGGGGGAGGGTGTGGGGGAGGGGGGGGGGGGTAGCAACGAAGGAAACACGGTATCAGTGGTGTCACGGGCAAGGCCTGCCCGAGGACACTGCCAGAAATGACAAGATGGTCGGGTGGCCGGTTCGTCGGCGGGGGGGGGCGCGCGGGTAGGGGGTGGGGGGGATTCTTGTTAAGTAGGGGGGTTTGACTTTGTTTTGATATAATTCAAATGTAGGGGGGGTTAAAATGTTTGTACTCTGAAAAATTTCTTCAATAAAAAGTATTTAAAAAAAAAAAAGTTTGTCCGCAGAAATTTCTGAGAACTTGACTCAGCTGCAATGTCTGGAGCCCAGCTTAAGGCTTCACCCTTCACCCCACTAGGAGCATCTTGGCTCCCCCTTTTTAGGTGCCCCTCTATTCTGGGAATAGAGGCTGCAAATTCACAATGAATACATTCATGCCCGTTCGTTCCAGGTCGCTCAGGCAGTGGAGAAACGGCATTGAGGACCCGCCCTGTCTGAGGACCCCCCCTCTGGTCAACTAAGCTCGGGTACAGCACAGCACGCCCTACCCGGGGATCCCATTCAAATCTTACCTGTCGCGGCCCATACGCAACTCATTCGGCTTTCTCATTTCTAAAGTTTGGTTTCATTTTTGTTTAAGGTAGCCCTTCGGCCACCATTCCCTATGCTATTTACATCCAGGAACATCCGGATGGTAATTCAAAAAAACCTGCGAGACTGCTCGCAGTGGCACAGATGTTAGGTGTATGTCTGGTCCTAAATTCGCTTTTGGAAAAAAAAAATGAGGGCAGTCACAGGGTGTGACTTGGCCATTCATTTAAGGGACAATTGGAATGAGAGGACAGATACACTAACATTACAGGTATTAAACAAATTATTGACAGATACTGTGCTTGATCCCATAGCTTTCGAACGTTCGAAGGAAGGATCAGAGCAAGATCAGCAATACAAAGGCCTGAAGGAAGAAAAGAACGAAGACCGAGATGATGAACTACATGCTTTTAGTTATTGTTTTTATATTTTTGCGCGTGGACGCAAACCATTTTTCCCCTATGACCTCCGCCATTAATGTTTCACAGACACCAACTTCTCAAAGCCCAGTAATGAACAGCAATGACCAGACCTAGTGCACAAAATTCATGAACTAGTACTCCCTTTCATACGTCATTGAATCACTTTTGGTGATAGCAGCTCTCTGCATCGTAGTGCAGACACTCAGGTTAAGGAAATGGAGAAGGAGAGCCTCCCGCTCTTGCGCCTCAACCATTTACATAGTACAATCCCCTATTTTTGGCTTCCACCAATCCCCTCAACCCCTTGATGTGTAATAAAGGATTTCAATTTGATTTGATGTTGTAAATAAAGACCTTTGCGGGTGTATTGTAATGTTCTGAGCTCGACTGCCGAGTCAGAAATGGAGTGTAATGATAATGTTTTAAGGATAGGAAGTTAGAATGTTTAAATGTGTAAGGGAGTGTAGTTTACAAAGGATAGTTAGAGGTTCCCTAGTAATGCATGTCCCCTTTGACATAGCGCCAACCAGAGACTGTTAGGTAAAAATTTTTGTGCCATAATTGAGGAAAGTATAGAGGCCATGGGACTCGCTGTGATCAGGGAACCCAAAGACACCGACCTTGGGTGATCCTTCATGATTCCTCATGAGGATCACAAGGAGGGAGTGTAGCCACCTAGGGTGACCACTGCCCAAACACAAAATGGAAGATTGCAAGGAATGCAGGGAAAATGGACAGGTTGTAAAAGGCAAGCAGCTTGCAGAGTGCTTGTATATTTGGACTGCTGCAGAAACCATTTTGGCTGTTGCTGAAACCAGACAACACTATGAAAAGAAACAGTTAGCATATTAATGAGGCGATACCGGGCGATCCACAGGCACAAAAGACACAAGGTAACACTAATCGATACATTGAATGGAAGGCCAGACCTTTCGACACCAAAGAGGCCCAAAACAATGAGTCCCAAGAACCGCCCCAGTGATCGAGATATTGTCCCGTTATTGGGGAATTCAAATCAATCGATTGGTTAGATGTTCGATGTCAGGTGCCTGCCCAGGGCTTTACCCGACTGCAACGCCCCCAGTCCATCTATCACCTCCCCAAGCCCAATCGGGCCCCCCAGGGCCTCCACCAGCTCCTCATTTACCTTCGGGAACTCTAGCCTCCCCAGGAATTGGTTCATGCCCTCCTCCCCAACCGGGGGTTCTGACTCGTATAGCCAGCTCTAAAATTCCCGGAACACGTCATTCACCGCCCCCGGGTCCGTCACTGTCTTCCCCTCAAATCCTTCATTTTCCCTATTTCTCTTGCCGCCTCCTGTTTCCTCAGCTGATGTGCCAGCATCCTGCCAGCTTTTTCCCATGTTCATATGTTGCCCCTTTTACCCTCCTCAGCTGACCCTCCGCCTTTCCTGTGAAAAGGAGCCCAAACTCCATTTGAAGTCTCTAATGCTCCTTCACAAGCTCCTCATTCGGAGACTCCGATTATCTCCTGTCCACCTGAAAGATTTCTCCTGCCAACCTGTCCAGCTCCAACCGCTCAGTTTTATCCCTGTGGGCTCGAATCAAAATACATTCCCCTCTAATGACCACTTTCAGTGTCTCCCAGACCACCCCAGCTGCAGTCTCTCCCGTGTCATTGATCTTTATGTACCCCCGAATGGCCTCCCTCACTCGCTCACAGATCTCCTCATCCGCTAACAACCCTGTATCTAGTCTCCACTGTAGGTGCTGGGTCATTCCCGTGCCTGCCCGTAGGTCTATCCAGTGTGCTGCATGATCTGAAACCACAATTGCTGAGTACTCAGTGTGCTCAACCCCTGCCAAAAGTGTTTTATCTAGTACAAAGAAATCTATCCTGGAGTATGCCTTATATACATGGGAGTAGAATGAATATTCCCTGCTCCTTGGTCTCTCAAATCTCCATGAATCCACCCCTCCCATGCGCTCCATGAACCCCGCAGTTCCTTTGCCATTGCTGATAGCTTCCCCGACCGAGCACTCGACCGGTCCAATCTCAGGTCCAGGATCGTATCACCCCTCCATGATCAGCCGGTGCGAGTCAAGGTCTGGGATCTTTCCCAGCACCTTCCTGATAAACGTGACATCATCCCAGTTTGGGGCATATATATTCACCAGCACCACTCTAGCTTCCCGCTAACCATAACAAATCTGCCTCCCGGGTCTGCCTCTATCCTCCCCACCTCGAATGTCACCCTTTTTTTTTAAATCAGGAAAGCCACCCCTCCTTGTTTTAAAGTCCAGTCCTGAATGAAACTTGCCCAACCCAACCCTTCGTTAATCTAATTTGGTCTCCTAGCTTCAAGTGTGTCTCCTGTAACATAGCCACGTCCGACTTTAACTGTCTCAGGTGTGCGAACACACGGGCTCTCTTGACCGGCCCGTTCAGTCCACGAACATTCCACGCAACCAGTCTGGTCGGGGGGGGGGGGCTCTTGCCCCCCCCATCAGCCATGACCTTTTCTAGGCCAGCTCTTAGCCCGTGTTCCGCACCTCACTTGATCCGCCCCTCAACAGACCACCATCTGATCTCCATCTCCAGTCTCCTAGCTGTCCCTTACCCGTCAGCAGTCCCCCCTCCTCCCCAGCCATCTCTCCTCAGCTCTCCCCCACTTTGCTCCCATGGACCAGCTGTCCAGCTAGCCCAGCAGATCCCACCCTCTGGCGCCACAAAACATGCCATCTGCCAGATTCCATCTCCCCTAAACATAGCACAAGCACTCAACACAGTAACAACAATCCCCAAAAACAAACAAACCATCCCCCGACGCACAGGCAACAAAGCCAACCTCTTCCCCCTTTAACTAATTCTTATCAGTCCCATCACCTTCAATCAGAATCAAACACAATAGAAGAAGCTTCAAGCAGCTTAAGCAAAATTATGCATGCAAGGATCCACCATCTTTTTTACAGGGGAAAAAAAACCCCCGTCGCAAGTTTTTTCTCTGTAATCCAGAACATAAAGCAATAAATCAAAATCAAATTACACAAGAAAAATCCTTTTCTTCCCAAACATCGTGACTTAACTCACAGAATTTAAAAGATTGAAATCTTAAAAAAGACAAAACAAAACACAAAAACGATTTTTCTCTCGCCCCGCTTTTTCCCTTCCCCCAAACTCAGTCCACCACAGTTTGAATTTAAAAGTCCTTAAGGCAGATTATTGTCCTTCATAAAAGTAGCCACCTCTTCCGCCGAGTTAAAGTACAGCTCCTAGTTCTCGTAGGTCACCCAAAGACGAGCTGGGTATAGCAGTCCAAATTGAATGTCTTTCACAAACAGGGCCGCCTTAACTTTGTTGAAACTTGCTCTCCTCATTGAGAGTTCTGGTCCCGTCTTGGTACACACGGATCTCCGATTCTTCCCACATGTACCGTTTAGTCTGCCAGGCCCACTTGTCGAGGAATCAATGTAGCCTCACCACCATGGCCCTCGGGGGCTCATGACCCTGGGAATTGCGCATGAGCACCCTATGTGCCCGGTCCACCTCCAGCGGCTTGTCAAACACATCAGCTCCAGCCATCTCCTCCAACATCTTCCCCACATACGTACCCGCATCTGATCCCTCTTTTCCCTCTGGCAGCCCAACGATTCGGATATTTTGCCTGCGAAACCGGTTCTCCAGGTCTTCTACCTTTTCCAGCAGTCGTTTCTGGCTGTTCTGTAGAATGCTAATTTCCAAAGCCATTGCAGTGGACTCCTCCTCTCGTTCAATCACCAGCTCCTGCAACTTTTGAATCTCCTGTCTCTGTAGACAACGTCGATTGCACTGCCCTCATCTACCTTCTTGGTTACCCCTTCAAAAAACTCAAAACAAATTAGTGAGACATGATTTTCCACTCACAAAGCCATGCTGACTGTCCCTAATCAGTGCTTGCCTCTCTAAATGCCTGTAGATCCTGTCTCTCAGAATACCATCCAGCAACTTACCCACCACAGACGTTGGGCTCACCAGTCTGTAGTTTCCAGGCTTTCCCCTGCGGCCCTTCCGGCGCCTGTTCAGGTACAGAGGGAGAATTCAGAATGTCCAAATTACCCAATAGCACGTCTTTCGGGACTTGTGGGAAGAAACCAGAGCACCCGGAGGAAACCCACGCCGACACGGGGATAATTCCCAAGTCGGGAATCGAACCTGGGACCCTGCTACCACTGTGCTGCCCTTTAAGTATCTGTATAAGTGCCTTGGATTCTCCTTTGCCTTATTTGCCAAAGCAATCTAATGCCCCCTTTTTGCCCTCCTGATTTCTCTCTTAACTCTACTCCGACAACCTCTATACTCTTCAAAGCATCCACTTGATCCCAGCTGCCAATGCAGGTCATATGCCTCCTTCTTCTTTTTGACCAGGGCCTCAATATCCCGAGTCATCCAGGGTTCCCTACTTCTGCCAGCCTTGCTCTTCCCTCTAAAAGGAATGTGATCACCCTGAACCCTGGTTAACACATTTTTGAAAGCCTCACACTTACCAGCCGTCCCTTTGCCTGCCAACAGTCTCCCCCAATCAACTTCCTGTCTAATACCATCAAAATTGGCCTTGCCTCAATTTAGAATTTTAACTTTTGGGCCAGGCCTATCATTCTCCATAGCTATCTTAAAACTAATGGAATTATGGTCACTAACACTTCTGTCACCTGTCCTTCCTTATTTCCCAAGAGGAGGTCAAGTTTTGATCTCCTTATCTGAGGGAGGATGTTCTTGCTCGAGAGGGAGTGCAGCGAAGGTTTACCAGACTGAAAGGATATGGGGGGAAAGCAGGATTAGGCTATTGAGTTGGATAATAAGCCATGACCATAATGAATAGGAAAGCAGGCTCAAAGGGCCGAATAGACTTCTCCTGCACCTATTTTCTATGTTTCTATGAATCTAGTAATTTTCCAGCTTTTCTTAAGATAGTCTGAATACAGTTGTGTAGGATTTCATTCCTTCCCTTTTCCTGTTATGTGGTCAGAAGATTGCACATTAGAAAATTTCCCCCCACTTTTTGAGAGCAAAGATTAGCTTAAGAAAATGTCATACTTTCTTGTTTAAGCCAGCACTGCAGACTGTGGCACAGGTTTACAATTTAAATGTGCATTTACACAACAAGCAAGCGCTCATGAATCCAGCTGGAATACGGTTTCAGTACACCATCTAGAGGAGTTTTGTACGCTGCACAGTCGGTTTGAGTCCTATTAGCCAATTTATACTAAACAAACTCTGAGCACCCGACTCCCCACTAATGTTAAGCTTCTGATATAAATGCAGCTCTAATGCATATATTGCAGAATGTTCCAAGACTTAGAATATGCCACTTGAAATCAGCATTAATAAATGCTGAAAATTCATACATGTCTTTTCCACTCACTTAATTCACACCCTATGGTTCATTTAGCAATGGGTTTCTTCTATTTTTTGCAAATATTTTTCATCACAAGTTTGTGAAAAGCTTCAAATTGTTTTTAAAACAATTACATTTTTAATCAATTTATTACAACAGCGATTTAAAGGATATGTTGCTTGTGACATCAGTGTCTCTTACTCTTTGTAAATCAGTTAGTGTAGTTAAGTTATGAAGTTGGTACGTAGGGGCGTGTCCAGTGGATAGATGAGAAATTAACAGCTGTTAAAATGGTTCGAACAAATTATGTCAGATAGGCTCAGAGACAGTGAAGTGGTTTGATTGTCTCCCATTTATGACGAAGCTTTAACACAGTTCAACAAAGCTCATTGTTACGGATTTTACATTTAGCACAAGAACATGAACAAGAACAAGGGTGTGGCCAGAACCAGGGGTCACAGTCTGAGGATTCAGGGTAAATCATGTCAGACAGAGATAAGGAGACATTTCTTCACACAAAGAGTGGTGAGCCTGCGGAAAGATGTCCAAAGATGTGCAGGTTAGGTGGATTGGCCATGATAAATTGCCCTTAGTGTCCAAAATTGCCCTTAGTGTTGGGTGGGGTTACTGGGTTATGGGGATAAGATGGAGGTGTTGACCTTGGGTAGGGTGCTCTTTCCAAGAGCCGGTGCAGACTCGATGGGCTGAATGGCCTCCTTCTGCACTGTAAATTCTGTGAATTCATTACTACAGGAAGTAGTTGATGCTAAAACATTGAATATATTCAAGAGGTGGCTGGATATAACACTTGATGAGAATGGGATCAAAGGCTATGGGGAGAAAGCAAGATTAGGCTATTGAGTTGGATGATCAGCCATGATCGTGATGAATGGCGGAGCAGGCTCGAAGGGCCAAAAGGCCTCCTCCTGCTCCTATCTTCTATGTATATGTATGTAACATGGAGCAGGTTGGGACGAAAAAAATTCATTGAGGAAGAATATGCAATGTAATATAAGGAGGTATTAAAAATTCACAGATTGGGTCATGGTTAAATGAATGACAGATAAAGGTGAGGGAGGCACTTTAATAAGTAGAATAATTTACCTCATTTATTTGCTATGATGTAGAAGAGCAAAGAGATACAGGTGAATAATTAAAAGCAGCTTTGCAGGTTAACAAAACAATTCAAAATGTTAACAAAGCTCTGGAATTTATTTCTCAGAGTATGGAATTCAAAGTAGTGAAGTTTGAATTGTTCACAGAGTACTGTGAACAATCGCTGTCTCCATACTAAAAGGCATAGAAGCACTGGAGAAAGTGGAAAGGAAGATTCACAGGGATTGTGCCAGAACGGAGGGATTGCAGCTGTCGGGAAAGATGGAACAAATTGGGGCATTTTCTTTAGAAAAGTCTTTGAGGGGCCCTGATGGAACTCTTGAAAATTATGAATGAGTTAGACAGGACTGACAGGGAAAGAATGGTGTGTCCTGGGAGACAATCCAAAACCAGGGACCATAAATACCAGAGTTATGAATAAATCCAATGGAGAAATTTCTTGTGGAACTCGCTACCACAGGAAGTGGTTGAGGCAAACAGTCTGGATGCTTTCAAAAGGAAACAAGAAGAATAAATGAAAGAAAAGGGAATAGAAAGATGAGGTGTGGCAGGCGGAATGGGAGGAGTCATGGGTGACATAGAAGCATCATCACAGACCCTCTGGCTGAATGGCCTTTCCTGTGCTATATATTGTGTGAGATGCTATGAAGTGATTGTGATTTTATTGTGTGTGCTTGATACACATGCTGTGTGAAAAAATTGTCTGCCCATCAGACAGTTGAAGTTGTGTGCAGTGATCTGAAGGGGGTAGTTATTCATTTATAAATGTCTAAATCACACTGCAGTCCCTTGGACTATCAGACCACAACTGGCAGAAGTGCCCAATTCCCATCACCAAGGCACAAAGGAGATTGTCCAGTGCTGAAGAGATGGACACAATAACCAACAAAGTTCATGACCAGCAGAGGAAACTTGGTTCCGAGGAAAGATTGGAAAATATTTGGCTATTCACTTTAAAATCAATAATGTGAGGAGATCTAAGATAAATGCAGGATTGTACAAGACCTGCACGGTACTCCTCTTTTAAACGTCAGCCTGTGCTGATCCAGATCTGAAATAGTGAGTTGTTTTTAAGGTGCTTGGGCTAATGCACCGGCTGGAAAGCTCAAAAGCAGGAATATAAAAAAATATAAATATTAAAGCGCATTTCCCCCAAATGTTTAGAGATTTATTTTATCCTGTGGAGTTAGTGCAACACCTAGACTTTCTTAAACAAAAACAGAAAATACTGGACAATCGCAGCAGATCTGACAGCATCTGTGGACAGGGAAGGGGGCTAACGTTTCAAGTCTGGATCACTCTTTGTCAACACTGAAAAAGCAAAATTTGCTTTTAACCTAGACTGTCTTTCCTTCCACTGTCTTTGATCAATACTCCGTTTTGAAGCTTATTCCCCAACTCTCTGTCACTCCCCTCATGTACTTTACTCGCTCTTACTTGGTCTCTTAAACACACCGTGTCTGTCACTCTATCCCTTTGTCATTACGATTACTCCAACTGGTTCTGTAATGCCAGCAATTTCTAGATTTTCCTGACTCCACCCTCTTTGTACTCCCACTAAATCAGACATCAGTGGTCTTCCTGACCAGGGATTTACAGGTCGGTGCTGAAGCTGGGCATTAGAATAAATTGGTATTAAAAGGTAGGCAAAGTAACACAGGTTCCAATTAGCGGGGGACGAAATGCAAGGCTGAAGTCAGGGAGCTCTTCATAAACGTATTCATACTTTCCTACAATTCAAAAGTGATTCTTTGATTGCCACATACTTTAGAACTGAAAACATGAACGGCTGGTGCATAATTTACAATGATCCCAATACACTGAATAAACCTCCAACTGCGGCTGTGGGACAATCATCTAGGTTTCAGAATTGGCAAGATGTTGGGAAGGAGAAACTGTGGGCAGAGCCAAGCCGAGTGGAGGGAGGAATGGAGGTAGGAGGAGTGAGGGTGGGAGAATTCGATGCGTTGAGGCATTGGCTTTCATTGGGAACACTTCCTGGAATATTGTGCCGCTTTCGTCTCCTTACCCAAGAATGGAGGTGCAACAAAGATTGACTCGGTTGATTCCCGGGATGAGAGGGATGTCCAGTGAAAAGAGGTTGTTTAGAATTGGCCCAAACTCTCTGGAGTTGAGAAGAATGAGAGACGATCACATGAAGACATTAAAGGTTCTGAGATGATTTGACAGGGTAGAAGGTGAGAGACTGTTTGTTTCCATGGCTGGGGTGTCTAGAGCCTCAGAAGGAGTGAGCCATTCAAGACTGAGATATGGGGTTGTAAATATTTGGCCTTCTCTATTCCAGAGAACTATGGATACTCGGTTGCTGTGTAATGCATTTAATGGATTTGGAGAGAAAGTGGAATTGAAGTTGAACACCATCCATGGTCTTGCTGAATGACAGAGAAAGCTCAATGGGCCATACAAACCACTCCTGCTCCTAATACTTATGGTCCTGCCTGTCCTTTACTAATGCCCCTGACAACGGAATTTCCAATATCAAACACACATTGTCCAGTGGCCAGGAATGTAACATATTTACCTTGCATGCCCAAGATGAGCGTGGTCATATACAGTCGGCCCACAGCTGTACCTGTCAAAAGATACACAAGAACAGCTTTACCAGAATACACCAACACTTCAATTATTCCTAACTTCCAAAACACAAAATAGCCCCAGCACCATCTTCCTATTTTGACTTTATTCAAAAGTGCTTATCTAAACAGACTCAAAAACCTTAACAGATATCTTGTTTAATGTTGTACGCAACACCGCATTCCCTCCCCGTCATCATCATTCCAACTCTGGAAAATGTCCTGACCTTCAGGCAAAACCCAGTAAGACAATCAAGCTCATCACTCAAATTCATTTTCAACATAAATTAACAATTAACAGACAGTTGCTTTATATTGCACAAAGTGCAGAAATATCCTATATGAAAGTCACGCTATATGAACAACCCATTCCCGATGCTCCGAAAAATGAAGTGACATCTCAACTAGAAGCAGCACTGTGAATGCTCACTGCCCGGTTCTTCAAAACATAACTGTTAAGCAAGGAAGTGCTTCCAAATGCTCGCTGCTAACACAGCACGATTGCAATACTGCCTTCTAACATTTCACCAATCTAAAGCACTTGCTTCCATTGGTCATAGTCAAAACTCAAATAAGGCAAAATGAACTGTAATAAAGAAAAATGTGAAGCATTAAAAAATTATTGATGTATCAATCATGGCTCAATGGGTAACTGTCAGAGGGTCAGTACTGAGGGAGTGCTGCACTGTCAGAGGGTCAGTACTGAGGGAGTGCTGCACTGTCAGAGGGTCAGTACTGAGGGAGCGCCGCACTGTCAGAGAGTCAGTACTGAGGGAGTGCCGCACTGTCAGAGGGTCAGTACTGAGGGAGTGCCGCACTGTCAGAGGGTCAGTACTGAGGGAGTGCTGCACTGGCAGAGGGTCAGTACTGAGGAAGTGCCGCACTGTCAGAGGGTCAGTACTGAGGGAGTGCCGCACTGTCAGAGGGTCAGTGCTGAGGGAGTGCTGCACTGTCAGAGGGTCAGTACTGAGGGAGTGCTGCACTGTCAGAGGGTCAGTACTGAGGGAGTGCAGCACTGTCAGAGGGTCAGTACTGAGGGAGTGCTGCACTGTCAGAGGGTCAGTACTGAGGGAGTGCTGCACTGTCAGAGGGTCAGTACTGAGGGAGTGCCGCACTGTCAGAGGGTCAGTACTGAGGGAGTGCTGCACTGTCGAGGGTCAGTACTGAGGAAGTGCTGCACTGTCATTGGATCAGTACTGAGGGAGTGCCGCACTGTCAGAGGGTCAGTACTGAGGAAGTGCTGCACTGTCATTGGATCAGTACTGAGGGAGTGCCGCACTGTCAGAGGGTCAGTACTGAGGGAGTGCCGCACTGTCAGAGGGTCAGTACTGAGGAAGTGCCGCACTGTCAGAGGGTCAGTACTGAGGGAGTGCCGCACTGTCAGAGGGTCAGTGCTGAGGGAGTGCTGCACTGTCAGAGGGTCAGTACTGAGGGAGTGCTGCACTGTCAGAGGGTCAGTACTGAGGGAGTGCAGCACTGTCAGAGGGTCAGTACTGAGGGAGTGCTGCACTGTCAGAGGGTCAGTACTGAGGGAGTGCTGCACTGTCAGAGGGTCAGTACTGAGGGAGTGCCGCACTGTCAGAGGGTCAGTACTGAGGGAGTGCTGCACTGTCGAGGGTCAGTACTGAGGAAGTGCTGCACTGTCATTGGATCAGTACTGAGGGAGTGCCGCACTGTCAGAGGGTCAGTACTGAGGAAGTGCTGCACTGTCATTGGATCAGTACTGAGGGAGTGCCGCACTGTCAGAGGGTCAGTACTGAGGGAGTGCCGCACTGTCAGAGGGTCAGTACTGAGGGAGTGCCGCACTGTCAGAGGGTCAGTACTGAGGGAGTGCCGTACTGTCAGAGGGTCAGTACTGAGGGAGCGCTGCACTGTCAGAGGGTCAGTACTGAGGGAGTGCCGCACTGTCAGAGGGTCAGTACTGAGGGAGTGCCGCACTGTCAGAGGGTCAGTACTGAGGGAGTGCCGTACTGTCAGAGGGTCAGTACTGAGGGAGCGATGCACTGTCACAGGGAGCTGTGCATTGAGCCGGGACGGGCGGTGCACTGTCTTCGAGGACTTGGAGCAGTGCTGAGAGCAGCACGGCAGCACAGTGGTTAGAACAGTTGCTTCACAGCTCCAGGGTTCGATTCCCGGTTTGGGTCACTGTCTGTGCGCAGTCTGCACATCCTCCCCGTGTTTGCGTGGGTTTCCTCCCACAGTCCAAAGATGTGCAGGTTAGGTGGATTGGTCATGCTAAATTGCCCTTACTGTCCAAGAAAGGTTCAGAGGGGTTACTGGGTTAGGGTGGAAGTCGGTGCAGACTGGATGGGCTGAATGGTCTCCTGCTGCACTGTATGTTCTATGCTGTCTGTACCAGGAGGCGGTGTCCGGCTGGGCGAGCACCAGCGGTTCTTTACACCGTGTCAGGCTGTTGTAGACCCGCAGGCCGGTGGGGTGTCCGCTCGCCTGCTGCCAGCTGCTGCTGCCCCGTGCGGCCTCACTCTGCTGCCAGGCCGGCCTCGAGTCTCGGCAGCTCCAACCGCGGCGGCAGGCCTGCAGCACCCTCATCCTGGCCGGCTGGCCTGTCAATCGAGCTCCGCTGCCAGGAGGCTGGGGAGAAGGCCCCGGTCTGAAATGGCGGCGGTTGCCAAGCAGCGGCAGGGGGCGGGGCTCAAGATACAGATCTGCATAGCCCCGCCCCCGGTCATCCAGCCACGCCCAGCTCGTGTGGCCCCGCCCCCGGTCATCAGCACGTCTGGCCCCGCCCCTCAACCGAGGGCCACGCCCTCGACTCCAGAACTTCTCGCCAGTATCCGACCTGAGCCCCGCCCCGTGTCACAGCCCCGCCCCCGCCACGGCCCCGCCCCCTCGCACCCCGGCCACGCCTCCGGTCCCGGCCACGCCTCCGGCCCCGCCCTCCTTACTCCCGGCCCCGCCCTCCTTACCCCCGGCCCCGCCCTCCTTACCCCCGGCCCCGCCCCCCTCAGGGTTGTCTCTCTCCCGGGGATCAGTGACTGTTTCGCGGCGAAGGAGGCGTTTTCGGTTCCGCTCTGAACTCAGATTCCAGACGTTAAGTCCGTTAGTCTCTCCACAGGTGCTGCCTTGGTTTGGTTTGTGCTCAATAATTGCGTCCGGGGCCCAGCCCGGCAGTGTCCGAGACGGGCCCCGCGGGCGTCCTCCTGGGGAGCAGCCTAGCAACCGGCGCCTCCATAGCAACCAGGCGGCTCCTCCCCCCAGTGCAGTGCTGGGCCCCGCCCCCCGGAGCTGACCTTTCACCCTGCCCGCCTTTTGCCCGCTCATTTCAAATCTGACAGGCCGCTCACCCGCGGCCTCCTGGTAGCTGTAGTCCTTCCGGCGGTGGTTGTCATGGCGCCAATGGGACAGACGAACTACAGATCCCGCCGGCCACCTCGCGCCCGCATGCGCAGTGCGTTCAGACAGGCTGTTGACAGGACGGCGGGGCGGGGCTGGAGCGGGCAGGACCCGCCCACCTCCCGCTGATGATTGGACCGGGCGCTGGTGAATCGCGGTCTGATTGGACCCCTATCACGCCCATCAACACCTAAAGGTTAAAGAGCCGGGGGTTGAGGATGGGGGAGGCGAGGAGGGAAGGACGCGGCATCGTGCTGAGCGCCTGCCGTACGGGCGTGAAATCCATCCCGGGGGGAGCGAAGATTAGATTCGGATGGAGGCCGGTCAGCCGGTGGAGATATGTTAATGAGCGGGCGCGCCTGCGCAGCGCTATGCTAATGAGCGGGCGCGCTTGCGCAGCGCTATGCTAATGAGCGGGCG
Organism: Scyliorhinus canicula; assembly: GCF_902713615.1. Classification (NCBI taxonomy): domain Eukaryota; kingdom Metazoa; phylum Chordata; class Chondrichthyes; order Carcharhiniformes; family Scyliorhinidae; genus Scyliorhinus; species Scyliorhinus canicula. Next base: position 159,346,295 of record NC_052159.1, read on the forward strand.
CGCCTGCGCAGTTGAGGCCAGTCTTCCCCAAGTGTTTCAAACTGGGTCCGGGTTTCCACGTTGATCCCGAGCTCCCGGACTGGGATCGCACTGTGCCCGAGAGAGGGGGTGGGGGGTAACACTGCCGGCCACCCGGGCCGCACCTGCCCTCCTTCCTGGGAACCCCCAATAATCAGCACCAGAATTTACAAAGCGGAGGATCCGAGACACAGAGAGGGAGACAGAGAGGGAGCCAGGGTCCGAGCAACCCACCCCCCCCCCCGGGAACCCCCGCCCAGAGCCCCCTCCTCTCCGCCCGCCCCCTGCCCATAACAAATGTAGCTGCAAGATGCTGAGTCCTGCCAACGGGGAGCAGCTCCACCTGGTCAGCTATGTGGAAGATTATCTGGATTCAATCGAGTCTCTGCCTTTCGATCTCCAGAGGAACGTGTCTCTGATGAGGGAAATCGATGCAAAATACCAAGGTAACCAATACCCTGTCCCCGGCCGGGCTCTGTCTCCCCGGGCTGCGTGTTCCGGACACAGAGTCCGGCCATCATTGTTTTTTTAGTTAGAGTGCGGAAGGAGTGTGTGCTGGAGTGAGTTTTCGAATGAGGCAGCGAAGAGGAGAGTGAGTGTTGAAGTGAGTTGGAGTGAGGCATTGCTGCAGGGAGTGAGGGTTGGAGGGAGGGAGGCGCAGCGTCAGATCCCGGGCGGAACAAAAGATGATGTTTATAACTCAGCCATTTTGACAGAAAGCAGAATGAAGCTGCTGCTGCGACCAGGGAGGGCCGGAGCCCGGCTAGCACAAGCCGGGGAGGCTTCGCTCCTTCCCCCGCCCGGGGCAGCGGCTGTAACCCCCCGTCCGCCCAGGCGGGCTGCCGGCCGGGGAGGGTGCAGGGGAACCGGCTGAGCCTCCCCTGCTGTACCGGGCTGGGGCTGCAGGAAGTGTGTGCGGGGAGGGGGGGGCAGGGGAGGAGCTGGGCGCAGCCCGGCGAGGGGCAGCGGTCTCCGGAGCTGGGCCCGATACTGCACGGGCGGAGACTCCATCTCCCTGTGTCCGGAGCCGCGCCGCAGCCGCCATTTATACCCCGCGCTGCTCATCAGCATAGCCCCGCCCTGATTGGACAGGCTCCGCTTCCTGATTCGCTGGCCGCACCTGCTGATAGGCGGTTCCTCCCGCCAATCACTGCAGCAGGGGCGGTACCCGCTTCCCATTGGCTGGCACACCCACCAATCACTGCAACACGGGGCGGCACCCGCTTCCCATTGGCTACGTCATCACCACAGTCCGCCCAGAGTCCCGAGCATGGATTGGACGGGAGGCCCGCCAATCAGGGGTGGGTGGGGGGTGGGGCCCGGAGGAGGCTCCGCCCCCACACTGCCTCCATTTTAGCCCCAAGGAGGGAAAGGTCCGGACACTGGCCCACTGGACACCGGTCCTCCGGACACTGACCCTCCGCACACTGACCTCCCGCCCTCCTGGAGTCCGGACACTGCCCCCCGGCTCCCAGGCCGAGGGCTGGGTGTGTGGAGCGCCTGGCAGGGCGGTGAAGCTGCTGTGGGCACAATGGGGGGGGGGGGGGGGTAACAGCTGGCTCACACTCTCCCTCCCACTTTGTACCCAGACACACACTCCACAAAGCAAACCCCAGGCTGACATTGCAGCAAAACACTGCGGGTGCTGCAAATGGGAAATAAAAACCAACAGGCAGAATATAAAATCTGCTCTGGCAGTACTGAGGGAGTGCCGCACTGTCAGAGGGTCAGTACTGAGGGAGTGCTGCATTGTCAGAGGGTCAGTACTGAGGGAGTGCCGCACTGTCAGAGGGTCAGTACTGAGGGAGTGCTGCACTGTCAGAGGGTCAGTACTGAGGGAGTGCCGCACTGTCAGAGGGTCAGTACTGAGGGAGTGCCGCACTGTCAGAGGGTCAGTACTGAGGGAGTGCCGCACTGTCAGAGAGTCAGTACTGAGGCAGCACCGCACTGCCAGAGGGTCAGTACTGAGCGAGTGCTGCACTGTCAGAGGGTCAGTACTGAGGGAGTGCCGCACTGTCAGATGGTCAGTACTGAGGGAGTGCTGTCTTTTAAACGAGATGTAAAACCGAAGCTCCGCCTGCTTTCTCGGGTGGATATCAAAGAGATCCTGTGACAGTATCTCGAAGAAGATTTGTGTAAGTTGTCCCTGCTGTTCTCGGACTAATATTTAACTTTTAATCAACATCTGTGGATGAAATAATCTGAGAATGATCATATTGCTGTTCATGGGATCTTGCTGTGCATAGATTGGCTGCAATTTTTCCTACATTGCAGCAGTGACTATATTTCAAATATATTTCATTGACTAAAAAGTCTTTGCTGTCTGCTGAGGATATGAGGGGATTTATAATTGTAATTCTTCCTTGCTTTTGTCTCCAGACCTCCTGAAGGAGCTGGATGAATATTACGAGAAGCACAAGAGGGAGACCGATGTGGTTCAGCGCAGGCGGATCCTCCATTACATCCAGCGGGCTCTCATCCGGAGCCAGGAGCTCGGGGACGAGAAAATCCAGATTGTTAACCAGATGGTTGAGCTGGTGGAGAACCGGAGCCGGCAAGTGGAGAGCCACGTCGAGCTCTTTGAAAATTGTGCCGAAAGCAACGACGCCAACAACAAGTCCTCACTGGAGAGATCCAGGAGTGAGGGCACGACACCAGTGGAGAAACCCAGTGCCAAGAGGTCCAGAAGACAGCGTAACAATGAGAACCGAGAAAACACGTCCAGCAACCACGACCACGAGGAGAGCAGTGCCGGAATGCCAAAGGAGAAGAAAGCCAAGACCTCCAAGAAGAAGAAGAGATCCAAAGCCAAGGCGGAGAGGGAGGCATCCCCGGCGGACCTTCCCATTGACCCCAATGAGCCCACTTACTGCCTGTGCAACCAGGTTTCCTACGGTGAGATGATTGGCTGTGACAATGAGGAGTGCCCCATCGAATGGTTCCACTTCTCCTGTGTGAGTTTGAACCACAAACCCAAGGGAAAATGGTACTGTCCCAAATGCAGGGGAGAGAATGAGAAAACCATGGACAAAGCATTGGAAAAATCCAAAAAGGAAAGGGCCTACACCAGGTAGTTGCAGCACCAGCCTTTCTGCTATCTGTACAGTAATGCAAATTAATGTATATTTATTATTGAGACGTGAAAGGATGGTGAGCGTGTATTTGAAGGAGCCATTCCCTCCGGAGACCAGTTATCTTTTATTTTTTTTCCAAAGTAGTGGGGGTGAGCCAATAAGGCAGCCCTGGATTTTAAGTCTCGTCCAGCTCATGGACTCTTTCTGTTTTGTAAAAACAACACACACTTTCCTGGGGCAATGAAAAAACTGTCAATGTTCATTATCTTTTATTATCAATATTTCATCCCCACCAGGACAAAACAAAACGAGGAAGAAATGATTTTATTAACATATTTATCAGAAATAGCTCCTTTTTTTAGTTTCTCAAATGTTGTATAAATGTACAGGTGCGAGCTTTTCATGTATAGTGTATGAATCATCAGCATAGGCCATATTGTAAGAAATAATTTTATTGTTACTTGTTCTACAGGAAAACTGTACAGCTGTGATATATATATAAACAAAAACCTATGATTGAAATGCCTGGCAGTTGTGCGTGTGATTTCTACATCGTCCCAATGACTGCTGGGGATGATGCTCTCTCCATCTCCTGTACTTTTCCCACATTTGTTTGGGAACGGGTGGATGCATACCGACAGCTTTCCCCACACCCCCCTTCTACCTTAGCCCACACCACCACCCTTCCTCATCAGCCCTGGCTCACTATTTCCCTCCTCTCAGGGGTAGCCGGTGATGGTTGGACTCTTTGAGAGTCTGCCTTTCCAAATGCAGGAAACCCCAGGGTTGAAAAGTCCTTGTTATAAATGTGATTTTATATCAGGAATATAACAGTACAGAAGCATCTGTATTGGTTGTGTTTTGTCCAATACCTATCTTCAAAACCGTACCTTGTTTCAGGTTTTTATTCCACATTTGAATAAATTCCCACATCCTCACTTATAATGGAAACTGGCTATGTAAACATGTCACACTGTAATTGCACCCTCCCACCAGTGGCAGTGATGTAATAACTTAAATGTGCTTTCTCGAGCTCCTCTGCTTAAATGTTGACAAAATTCACTGATTCTACTGTTTCCTCGGTTATAAATTTGCCTATTTAATTTATAAATGAAATATAAATTAAAATTGATACATGAAAATATCCAACCCAGGATCTGGCCAACAAACCTAGAGGACTCCATCTGGCATCTTATCAACAGCTTTCTTGAAATTTCAAATATGCAAAGTCTACAGAGCAATCTTCATCCATCAACCCAGTGACTTCCAATAACTCAACCAGATTGACTGGGATTGTTAGAAGCCTTGTTTATATGCCCTCATTTCTAACGGGAGTTGCTCAGGAACATTTCTCATGTTCCATTTACATTGAGCAACTGAATCTAATTTGGGAACTGTTTGCCCCGATTAGATACCATTGTTCAGCCATCTCAAAGTAATGTCTCATCGCAGGTTAATTAGCATGCAACTTTTAAATTTGCCACGTTTACATAATTGCCTTTCTTCAAATATCTATCTGAGCAGGATAGACCACATGGCCCATTGAACCTTCTCTGCCATTCATGTTATCACAGGTGACCTGGACCTTCCATGTTCCCGCTCGCTCCCCATATAGAGACCAACAATCTCTCTAGCCCAGCCTTAAATATATTCAACGATGGAGCATCCACAATCTTCCTGGGGTAAAGAATTCCATAAATTCACAACCCTCTGAGTGAAATATATATATTATATATCTGGAATAAGGCAAGGAAACCAGGGGAGGCGCTTAACTGCCTTTACCATGTACATTGTCTTTTTTAATAGAGTACCCAATTCTTTTTCTATCCACTTAAGGTGGATAGGTGAATCACCTGAGGAAGGAGCAGTGCTCTGAAAGCTAGTGATTCAAAACAAACCTGTTGGACTTTAACCTGGTGTTGTAACACTTCTTACTGTGCCCACCCCAGTCCAACGCCGGCATCTCCACTATTTTCAAGGGGATCTTTGTAAAAGTTAAATATGGGGTTTGGAGATTGATTCTTGGGGGTTAAATTCAACCTGGGGATAACAGCTTGATGCCCTGTTTCACAGCCCATCCCATTCCTAATAACTGCAACAGTTAAAATCACTCTCCAATCCCAGGCTTTTGAGAAAGGCTGAGACCTTCGTTAAGAGATTTTAACGAAGGTACTAGACAAAGTAAACGTCAATTCAATTTGTATATTTAATATTCTGGTAATTTTTTTAAAAGCTTATTTTGGACATTGGGATTTCAGTTACTGAAAAAAAAGAGTTGAAAGTTTTCATAGTATTTTGAATGATTGTGGGAGGGGAGCATGGCAGGTGAGGGTTGTTTTTCCTGTGTCGATGTGAAGGGAATCTGATTTCACACAGACTCTGCTCTTGGCTGAAGAATCCTCCGGATACTCATCTATGTCAAACGTCACTTGGAGGAAGTGTTGAGGGAGGCCATGGCACTATCTGTACATAGGATAGCTGACTGCTCTTTTATCGCCACTGAACAAGCTTGCCCTAGAAGACATGAGGCACTGGGCCTTGTAGTTAGGAGGACCTGCTAGGAAGAGCATATCTAAAAGTGAGATACTCAACCCTGCAAAGCTACAACTTTGGACTAAATGCAAAATTAGCAACGTAAGCAGCAAGTGATAGACAGAGCTAAGTAATTCCACAACCAATGGATCAGATTGAAGCTTTGCAGTCCTGTCACATCCAGCGGTGAATGGTGATGGACAAATATCACCATCCTCAATGCTGTAGGAGCCCAACACACCTGTGCAAAAGAGAAGGCAGCAGCATTCGCAACAATCTTCAGCCAGAATTGCCGAGTGGATGATCCATCTCTGTCTCCTCTAGAGGTCCCCAGCATCACAGATACCAGTCTTCAGCCAATACGATTCACTCCACATGATAATAAGATACGGCTGAAGGCACTGGATACTGCAACGGTTTTGGGCCCCGACAATATCCCGGCAATAGTACTGAAGACTTGTGCTCCAGAACTTGCCGCACCCCCAGCCAAACTGTTCCAGTACAGCGACAACACTGACATCTACCCGGCAATGTGGAAAATTGCCCAGGGGTGTCCGGAATAGAAAATGCAAGACAAATACAACCCAGCCAAATTCAGCCTCATCAGTCATACGTTCTATACCTCTGTTAATAAAAGGAATTATTCCATCTGCCTTTTGAACCACCTTTTCTACCTGTCCTGCCACCTTCAGACATGGTCTCTCTGTTCCTCTACACTTCACAGCATCCCATTTATTGTGGGTTCCCTTGTGTTTTCCCTCCCCAGACACATCACCTCGCACTTCTCCAGATTGAATTCCATTTGCCTCTTTTCTGCCCACCTGACCCGTCCATTTGATATCTTTCTACGATCCACGGCCATCCTCTTTGCTATCAACCACGTGGCCAATTTTTGTATCATCTACAAACTTCTTTTATCATACCTCCTACATTTCAGTCCAAATCATTGATGGACACGAGAGACAACTGCAAACAACAGGGGGCACTGTTGAGCCCTTTAGCAGCCCACTGCATACAGTCACAAGAACACCCAGCAACCATTACCCCTTTAATTCCTCCCACTCAGCCAATTTTGGACCCAACTTGCCACTCCCCTTGGGATCCCCTGAGCTTTTAATTTTCTGATTAGTCTGCCATGTTGGACCTTGTCAAAAGTCTTACTAAAATCCACGTTGACGATATCAAACAATGTAATCCTCACTGAATATTTTTCTTACTTCATCAAGTTAGTCAGACACTTAACAAATCCACTCTGGCTACTCTTGATTAATCTATAGCCCTCTGAATGATGATTTATAGCGGAAATTGTCCAACCTTTTCATGCGAGGGGCAATGTTTACATTTTTTATCAATCATGGGGGAGGATTGCAAAATCGTGGAGGTGACGGTGACTCTCCACTCTCTCTCCCCCCTCCCTCCCTCTCTTCCCCAACCTCACTACCTCTCCCTCTCTCTCTCCTCTGTGCCCCTCTTTCTCTGACCCCCTGTAAAGATGCACTTTCAGAGACTCCCATTTATGAAAACAAAAAGGATTTATTAATAGGAAACAGCATCCAGCTCCCTACATGTCCAAGAGAGCACGCCAACCCCAAGGGTGATTACCCACTTTGAGTTCCAATTGGTCTCCCAAGCCATGTGACCCTTACTCTGCTGTGTTGCCCTGAAAGAAACAATTACCACAAATCACCACATCCCTCCCCCTTTAACTACTTTGTACAATCTTCAATAGCGAAGTTACTCAGTCTTAAATTCTAACTAAACATTATATATGTTGGACAATTGTAAATTGAGTCTTTTGAGCGGGTTTTTCTGTTGTCGAGCGGCGTAATTCTGTCATCTGAGAATCTTCCACAGGATCGATGTTAACAGGAACTTCGATGATAGGTACCTCTTCTGGCCCAGGCAGTTCATTACTATTTGCTCCCACACAAAGATCATGGGCAAAATTCTCCGACCCCACGACGAGTCGGAGAATAGCGGGAGGGCCTTCCCGACATTTTTCCCGCCCTCCCGCTATTCTCCCCCACCCCCCGCCCAACTCCCGACCCGAATCGCTGCCGCCGTTTTTTTACGGCCGGCAGCGATTCACAGCTGTTCGATGGGCCGTAGTCCCAGCCCTTTACGCCGTTTTTACGAACGACAAACACACCTGGTCTGGCCGTTCGTAAAAACGGCGTCACAAACTCGCTTTTTATAACCATGGCACCGATTGGCACGGCAGTACCACGGCCGTGCCAAGGGTGCCATGGGCCCGCGATCGGTGGGCACCAATCGCGGGCAGCGGGCCCGATGCCCGCGCACTCTTTCTCCTTCCGCCGCCCCGCAGTATCCATTCGCGGGGCGGCTGAGGGGCAACCCGACCCGCGCATGCGCGGGTTTTGCGCAAATACGCGATGACGTCATCCGCGCATGCGCGGGTTGATGGCTTCCAAACCGCGCATGCGAGGCTGACATCATATGACGCGTCAGCCGGCGCTAACTCCGGCAAGCGGGCTTAACGATATTCGTTAAGCCCGTCATGCCGGAGCCTACGGCGTCGGGCTGCTAGCCCCGACCGGGGACCAGAATCGGTTCCCGGTCGGGAAGGGGCGCGCTGGCGTCAAACCCGCCCGGGTTTGACGCCAGCCTTACGATTTCTCCCGTTTTGGGAGAATCTCGCCCCATTTATTTAATAGAAACATAGAATTTACAGTGCAGAAGGAGGCCCATCGAGTGCGCACCGGCCCTTGAAAAAGAGCACCCTACCCAAGTCCACGCCTCCCCCCTATCCCTGTAATCCAGTAATTCCACCTAACTTTTTTTTTCGGACACTGAGGGCAATTTAGCATAGCCAATCCACCTAACCTGCACATCTTTGGACTGTGGGAGGAAACCGGAGCACCCAGAGGAAACCCACGGGGAGAACGTGCAGACTCCACACAGACAGCGACCCAAGCCGGGAATCGAACCTGGGACTCTGGAGCAGTGAGGCAGCTGAGCTAACCATTGTGCTACCGTGCTGCCCCCTAATTTCGATAACAGATCGAGCAGGTACGAGATCAAAACATTTCTGGGAATTAATCTCAGTTTCTTTCTCTGTCTGATTCTGCGTCAATTTCAATGTTGTTGCCTCTTTGGTTAATCTCTCATTGCCAAGCTTCTCTACGTCTAGCTCGTATTCTCCCAATTCAACTCTTCACTGGTCTTGCTCTTATTTTCTAGTCGCTTTTTCATGGGAGTTCAGCTTATTCTACATTGTCTCATTCATTTCATCTTAACTACAGTTTGTAATTTTTGTTAAAGTTTGCTGCCAGTCACCTCGGCCACGATCCAACGTCCACGGTGCACTGGAAAAGCAGCTCGCTGCGCGATAAAAGCCACGCGACCCCGATCCCGGGATCTACCCGACTCGCAGCGCCTCCTGAGATTCAACGCGATACGATGCAATGTAAATCCTGCCCAGTGTGGGTGGGATAACTTTTTGGCAAATCTCCATATTAGAGCAAGATAAGGGTGCAATGTGGCTCAGTGGTTAGCACTGCTGCCTCTCGGCGCCAAGGACCCGGGTTTGATCCCGGCTCTGGGTCACTGTGTCATTCTCCCTGTGTTTGCGTGGGCTTCGCCCCACAACCCAAAGGTGTACAGGGTGGGTGGATTGACCACGCTAAATTGTCCCTTAATTGGGAAAAAAAAGAATTGGGTCCTCTAAGCTAGCCTCTCTTTTTTAATTTAAAGTCCCCAATTCTTTTTCCAATTAAGGGGCAATTTAGCGTGGCCGATCCACCTACCCTGCACATCTTTGTGTTGTGGGGGTTAAACCCACGCAGACACGGGGAGAATGTGCAAACTCCACACGGACAGTGACCCAGAGCCGTGATTGAACCTGGGACCTCAGCGACTTAAAGCAGAAGTGCTAACCACTGTGCCACCCATTCTGCCGCCCTTAGTGAGCCTCAATCTAATGTGTAGATACCCAACGCTTTGGACTGCATGCCCTTTGAGCAAGGTGGTGCCCTGGCACTGCTGGTGCCACCTGGGCACCATGGCAGTGCTGCCTGGCAGTGCTGCCTGAGTACCAGCTTGGTACTGCCAAGGTGCCAAGCTGGCATTCTCCTGCACGCATGATCGAGCTGGGTGTGCCCTGCATGGGTTTCGGAGGGTCAGGATCGCTCCCATAGTGTGTTCGAGCTGGGGGAGGTCGGGGATTACTCTGGGACCTCGGTGATCGAGCTGGAGTGAGGTCGGGAATTGCTCTGGGACCTCGGTGATCGAGCTGGGAGGAGGTCGGGAATTGCTCTGGGGCCTCAGTGATCGAGCTGGGGGGAGGTCGGGGATTACTCTGGGACCTCAGTGATCGAGCTGGGAGGAGGTCGGGAATTGCTCTGGGGCCTCGGTGATCGAGCTGGGAGGAGGTCGGGAATTGCTCTGGGACCTCGGTGATCGAGCTGGGAGGAGGTCGGGAATTGCTCTGGGACCTCGGTGATCGAGCTGGAGTGAGGTCGGGAATTGCTCTGAGGCCTCGGTGATCGAGCTGGGAGGAGGTCGGGAATTGCTCTGGGACCTCAGTGATCGAGCTGGGGAGAGGTCGGGAATTGCTCTGGGGCCTCGGTGATCGAGCTGGGAGGAGGTCGGGAATTGCTCTGGGGCCTCAGTGATCGAGCTGGGGGGAGGTCGGGGATTACTCTGGGACCTCAGTGATCGAGCTGGGAGGAGGTCGGGAATTGCTCTGGGACCTCGGTGATCGAGCTGGGAGGAGGTCGGGAATTGCTCTGGGGCCTCGGTGATCGAGCTGGGAGGAGGTCGGGAATTGCTCTGGGGCCTCGGTGATCGAGCTGGGAGGAGGTCGGGAATTGCTCTGGGGCCTCGGTGATCGAGCTGGGGGGAGGTCGGGGATTACTCTGGGGCCTCGGTGATCGAGCTGGGAGGAGGTCGAGGATTACTCTGGGACCTCGGTGATCGAGCTGGGGGGAGGTCGGGAATTGCTCTGAGGCCTCGGTGATCGAGCTGGGGGGAGGTCGGGGATTACTCTGGGACCTCGGTGATCGAGCTGGGGGGAGGTCGGGAATTGCTCTGGGACCTCGGTGATCGAGCTGGGGGGAGGTCGGGAATTGCTCTGGGGCCTCGGTGATCGAGCTGGGGGGAGGTCGGGGATTACTCTGGGACATCGGTGATCGAGCTGGGGGGAGGTCGGGGATTACTCTGGGACCTCGGTGATCGAGCTGGGGGGAGGTCGGGAATTGCTCTGGGACCTCGGTGATCGAGCTGGGGGGAGGTCGGGAATTGCTCTGGGGCCTCGGTGATCGAGCTGGGGGGAGGTCGGGGATTACTCTGGGACATCGGTGATCGAGCTGGGGGAGGTCGGGGATTACTCTGGGACCTCGGTGATCGAGCTGGGGGGAGGTCGGGAATTGCTCTGGGACCTCGGTGATCGAGCTGGGGGGAGGTCGGGGATTACTCTGGGGCCTCGGTGATCGAGCTGGGAGGAGGTCGGGAATTGCTCTGGGACCTCGGTGATCGAGCTGGGGGGAGGTCGGGAATTGCTCTGGGGCCTCGGTGATCGAGTTGGGAGGAGGTCGGGGATTACTCTGGGACCTCGGTGATCGAGCTGGGAGGAGGTCGAGGATTACTCTGGGACCTCGGTTGTCGAGCTGGGAGGAGGTCGAGGATTACTCTGGGACCTCGGTGATCGAGCTGGGGGGAGGTCGGGAATTGCTCTGGGGCCTCGGTGATCGAGCTGGGGGGAGGTCGGGGATTGCTCTGGGACCTTGGTGATCGAGCTGGGGGGAGGTCGAGGATTACTCTGGGACCTCGGTGATCGAGCTGGGAGGAGGTCGAGGATTACTCTGGGACCTCGGTGATCGAGCTGGGGGGAGGTCGAGGATTACTCTGGGACCTCGGTGATCGAGCTGGGAGGAGGTCGAGGATTACTCTGGGACCTCGGTGATCGAGCTGGGGGGAGGTCGAGGATTACTCTGGGGCCTTGGTGATCGAGCTGGGGGGAGGTCGAGGATTACTCTGGGGCCTCGGTGATCGAGCTGGGGGGAGGTCGAGGATTACTCTGGGACCTCGGTGATCGAGCTGGGAGGAGGTCGAGGATTACTCTGGGACCTCGGTGATCGAGCTGGGGGGAGGTCGAGGATTACTCTGGGACCTCGGTGATCGAGCTGGGAGGAGGTCGAGGATTACTCTGGGACCTCGGTGATCGAGCTGGGGGGAGGTCGAGGATTACTCTGGGACCTCAGTGATCGAGCTGGGAGGAGGTTGAGGATTGCTTTGGGGCCTCGGTGATCGAGCTGGGGGGAGGTCGGGAATTGCTCTGGGGCCTCGGTGATCGAGCTGGGGGGAGATCGGGGATTGCTCTGGGACCTTGGTGATCGAGCTGGGGGGAGGTCGAGGATTACTCTGGGACCTCGGTGATCGAGCTGGGAGGAGGTCGAGGATTACTCTGGGACCTCGGTGATCGAGCTGGGGGGAGGTCGAGGATTACTCTGGGACCTCGGTGATCGAGCTGGGAGGAGGTCGAGGATTACTCTGGGACCTCGGTGATCGAGCTGGGGGGAGGTCGAGGATTACTCTGGGGCCTTGGTGATCGAGCTGGGGGGAGGTCGAGGATTACTCTGGGGCCTCGGTGATCGAGCTGGGGGGAGGTCGAGGATTACTCTGGGACCTCGGTGATCGAGCTGGGAGGAGGTCGAGGATTACTCTGGGACCTCGGTGATCGAGCTGGGGGGAGGTCGAGGATTACTCTTGGACCTCGGTGATCGAGCTGGGAGGAGGTCGAGGATTACTCTGGGACCTCGGTGATCGAGCTGGGGGGAGGTCGGGAATTGCTCTGGGGCCTCGGTGATCAAGCTGGGGGGAGGTCGGGAATTGCTCTGGGACCTCGGTGATCGAGCTGGGAGGAGGTCGAGGATTACTCTGGGACCTCGGTGATCGAGCTGGGAGGAGGTTGAGGATTACTCTGGGACCTCGGTGATCGAGCTGGGAGGAGGTTGAGGATTACTCTGGGACCTCGGTGATCGAGCTGGGGGGAGGTCGAGGATTACTCTGGGGCCTTGGTGATCGAGCTGGGGGGAGGTCGAGGATTACTCTGGGGATTGGTGATCGAGCTGGGGGGAGGTCGAGGATTACTCTGGGGCCTCGGTGATCGAGCTGGGAGGAGGTCGAGGATTACTCTGGGGATTGGTGATCGAGCTGGGGGGAGGTCGAGGATTACTCTGGGGATTGGTGATCGAGCTGGGGGGAGGTCGGGGATTACTCTGGGGCCTCGGTGATCGAGCTGGGAGGAGGTCGAGGATTGCTTTGGGGCCTCGGTGATCGAGCTGGGGGGAGGTCGAGGATTACTCTGGGACCTCGGTGATCGAGCTGGGGGGAGGTCGAGGATTACTCTGGGGATTGGTGATCGAGCTGGGGGGAGGTTGAGGATTACTCTGGGGCCTCGGTGATCGAGCTGGGGGGAGGTCGGGGATTACTCTGGGACCTCGGTGATCGAGCTGGGGAGAGGTCGAGGATTACTCTGGGGATTGGTGATCGAGCTGGGGGGAGGTCGGGGATTACTCTGGGGCCTCGGTGATCGAGCTGGGGAGAGGTCGAGGATTACTCTGGGGCTCGGTGATCGAGCTGGGGGGAGGTCGAGGATTACTCTGGGGATTGGTGATCGAGCTGGGGGGAGGTCGAGGATTGCTTTGGGGCCTCGGAGATTGGGCTGCCATTTGAAAATGCCGTTCCGATCACTCACTGCATTGGGGAGTTCCGGCGAGCAGAGCTTCCCACTGTACATAACGGGACTATGTGTGGCCTCAGCCATGCATTCCCCATTCAGACCCCTTGTACAATGCGTGTCGCATCAAATATCCATGTGTTTCCCGCACTGAGCACCAGGAAACACACGGCTAAACGCGCTCGCTATGGGGATTTGTTCCCATTTGGGAGAATCGTCCCTTCATCTTGTTTTAATATCTTCCCTGGAGCTTTAATTCTTTTTGCTGATTCCCCATTTTGTTCAATAGTTCCTAGTTTCTTTTGAAGTCTTTAGTTTCTGCCGAGGGGAATCCATCATGGTCTTACTGAACTCGTACATTTCACAAATGGAACCTTCATTTCTACTTATGACTTGACTTCAGCCAAACCATTTTGGCTTCACTGTTGGTCAGGTCTGTCTCTAACAAGGTGGTGACTTGTTTCCATTCTACATTTCTTTCATTACTCTTCTTGTGGTTCTTTTGTTGCCCTCCTTCTGGGGTCTTTTAACCAATTTCTGACGTCATTTATTTCCTCCTGTCTGAGGTCTTTGATGCCTCTTTAGTGAGGTCTTCATTGCTTATGGACCCTTTCTGAGAGTTGCCCTCTATCTTGGGTCCTCTCTATTTTTCCTGTCCATCGCTGTTTGTTCCTTGTTCTAGTTGCCATTTTAAATGTATTGCCACTTCAAGACTGGCATCTTTTCTTTACTCAGCTGCCAGCTTTCTCGGTGTTTTTCCCGCTCTTTTGGAGTTTAGAATAATAATAATAATGGCTTGTTGTCAGAAGTAGGCTTCAATTAGGTTACTGTGAAAGCCCCTTGGTGCAAACCTGGCTGCTCTTTTTGTTTTAACTTTTAAAATGTCCCCATTGGAAAGTCCTTTCAGCAATCTGTGGAGCTTTTGACTATTTGGAGAGTTCACCTTTTCCTTGTTTTTGTTTGATGTGTCGGTTTTTTCTTCTGTCAGTTTCACTTGAAGGGCAGCACTTTGGCGCAGTGGTTAGCACTGCTGCCTCACGGCACCAAAGACCCAGATTCGATCCCGGCTCCGGGTTAATGTCCGTGTGGGGTTTGTACATTCTCCCTCTGCCTGTCTGGGTCTCACCCCCCACAACCCAAAACGACCTTCCAGTTGGTGGGTTTGCCTCACTAAATTGCCCCTTAATTAGAAAAAAAGAACTGTGTGCTCTAAATGTATTTTAGAAAATACATAGGGCAAACAAAAAATACACAGTGTAAATACATAGACACAGACATCGAGTGAAGCATACAGGAGTGCAGTACAACTCAGTAGAGAAGATGTGTGAAGAGCTCAGATCAGTCCAATAAGAGGGTCATTCAGGAGTCCGGGGAAAAAGCTGTTTTTGAGTCTATTCGTGTGTGTTCTCAGACTTCTGTATCTCCTGCCCGATGGAAGAAGTTGGAAGAGTGAGCAAGCCGGGTGGGAGGGGAGGGGTCTTTGATTATGCTGCCCGCTTTCCCCCAGCAGCGGGAGGTGTAGATGGAGTCAATGGATGGGAGGCAGGTTTGTGTGATGGGCTGGGCTGTGTTCACGACTCTCTGAAGTTTCTTATGGTCCTGGGTCGAGCAGTTGCCATACCAGGCTGTGATGCAGCCAGATACGATGCTTTCTATGGTGCATCTGTAAAAGTTGGTAAGGGTTAATGTGGACATGCTGAATTTCCTTAGTTTCCTGAGGAAGTATAGGCGCTATTGTGCTTTCCTAGTCATAGCGTTGACGTGGGTGGACCAGGACAGATTTTTGGAGATGTGAGACTTGTGGGAGGAAACCAGAGCACCCGGAGGAAACCCATGCAGACACGGGGAGAATGTGCAGACTCCGCACAGACAGTGAACCCAAGCAGGAATCGAACCTGGGATCCTGGAGTTGTGAAGTGACAGAGCTAACCACTGTGCTACCGTGGCTTCGGAAGCTATGATGGTGGGTATGGGCATGTCAGGGGCTGCTGGGGCAATAAACAGCGGTATGACGGTTTGCTTCTTGAACTGAGCATAGAATGCATTAAGTTCATTGGGCGGGGTGCCCTGCTGTTGGAGATTCTTCTCTGCTTTGCTTTGTAGACCATTGTTTAAGCCTTGCCACAACCAACGAGATTCTGTGACGTTAGTCTGTGACTCCAGCTTGGTCTTGGCGTCCCTAATGACTTTGCAGAGGTCTCCTGCCTGTGAGAGGATTCCACCCCTGGGGTGATTAGCCACTCTGAGTACCAATTGGTCCCCAAAGCCAGGTGATCATTACTCAGCTGTGCTTCCCTTAAAGCGATAACCTCCCCCTCTTTCTCTCTTAACAGCCCCCCCCCCCCCTTCCTCTTCTCGCTTAAAAATAGTTTGCAATTCTGCTGATGGTGGATTATGGCGAATTGAGTATTGTGTTGACTAGGGACGCAAATGTGATTTGCATTCATTAAATTATCTGCTCAGCAGAATCATGCATCGCCTCACAATCTTGCATCATGCCAGCAGGAAATCACGTCAATCTGACTACACAGGTTGGACCTCCCTTCGTTCAGGTCTTCGAGGTGAGTGCAACATACCTAGCCGACCTGCCAAGGTGCTGCGCAGGGTGTTCCTTCAAAGGTGATGATGTGGAACGCCACATTGCTGGTGGTGTCGGGGTGGGCTGTTCCCACTGCCTAACTCCATAGTCACAAGGACACCTCTGTGCATTCAGCCCAGGCTCGAGTTCAGACAGAAAGGTATTGTGACGGACCACGCGGGAGGGGTGGGGGCAAGAAGACTTTGCAAGGGCATGGAAGAGGAGGGGAAACGATGGAAGGCAGAGGGGAGGCCGAGGGATGAGATGCTGAAACGCCAGAAGGGAAATAAAAGGCTGACAACAAGGGGGTCAATGGGATGCCACACGTATCAATGCGAGGGGATGGATAGGGTGGCACAGTGGTTAACACTGCTGCCTCACAGAAAGTGGATTTGGCGGGGCAGTGGGCCTGGGTGGGGTGCTCTTTATACGGGTCATGCAGACTTGATGGGCGAACAGCCTCCTTGTACACTAGGGATTCTATCATGCAGACTCTGGGTTAGGGTGTGTTAATGCAGAACAAGAGTGATGAGTCGGGTGGCATGTGTCGCAGTGGTTAGCATTGCTGCCTACGGCGCTGAGAACCTGGGTTCAAATCCTGGCTCTGGGTCACTGTCCGTGTGGAGTTTGCACATTCTCCCCATGTCTGTGTGGGTTTCACCCCCACAACCCAAAGATGTGGAGGGCAGGTGGATTGGCCGTGCTAAATTGCCCCTTAATTGGAAAATAAAATAATTGGATACTCTAAATTTAAAAAAAGAGTGATGAGTCAAACAGTGATTCATAGAATTTACAGTGCAGAAGGAAGCCATTCGGCCCATCGAGTCTGCACCGGCTCTCACAAAGAGCCCCCTACTCAAGCCCATGTATCTCCCTATCCCCGTAACCCAGTAATCCCCACTTAACCTTTTTGGACACGCAGGGGCAATTTTGCATCCAATCCACCTAACCTGCACATCTTTGGGCTGTAGGAGGAAACCGGAGCACCCGGAGGAAACCCACGCAGTCACGGGGAGAACGTGCAGACTCCGCACAGACAGTGGCCCAAGCCGGGAATCGAACCTGGGACCCTGTAGCTGTGAAGCAACTGTGCTAACCACTGTGCTACCATGCTGACCAATTTTTTTTAGAGGGGAGCCGCTCGCCAGAACCCCTCAGTACAGCGAGAGATCGGGATACCCCTCGCACCCCTCCAACACTCACGCAGGACGCCCCCTCCAACACTCACGCAGGACGCCCCCTCCAACACTCACGCAGGACGCCCCCTCCAACACTCACGCAGGACGCCCCCTCCAACACTCACGCAGGACGCCCCCTCCAACACTCACGCAGGACGCCCCCTCCAACACTCACGCAGGACGCCCCCAGCCCAATCACCAGCACAAAAAAGGCCAACTTGGCATCTTGGCAGTGCCAGCCTGGCACGACCCTTGCCAATTGGAAGTGCTACCTGGGCACCTTGATAGTGCCAGCCTGGTGGTGCCAGGGTGCTCAGGCAGCACCAGCAGTTCCAGGGTACCACCCTGCCCAAAGAGCATGCACCTGGGGCCTCCAATCCCCTGGGAGACATGCCATCTGTTCCCCATCTGTGGAGAATGGTACTGAATGGCACTCGCCCGAGGATTCCGAGGTCTTGCCCGAGGATTCCTGGGATTCCTGATGGGTGGGGGGAGGGGTGTGGATTTTCCTGGGGAATCCACAGTACAGTGCAGCCTCTGGCTGGAGAGGGTAGAGATGCACATGGGGCATGGGTATGCCATCTGTGATGCGCTCAGTGCGGGGGGGGGGGGGGGGGGGGGGGGGGTAAGAATGTTGGGTCACAACAATTATGGATTCAGCATTATTGGGGAGGCTGGAGAATAGCATGAGGGAGCTCCACCTTCACATGGTGAGCTTCCAGGTAGATGTATGGGATGTGGACAGTCAGAGAGGGTGCATTGAAGCTGGTCTCAAAATAATAGTGGAGAACCACCTTGCCTTATCGGAGTTATGGCTCAACTAGAAGCCAATCTGACCAGGAGGGTCGCAGGCAGTTTGGGAAGAACGCACTACCGGACTAAGTGGCTCTTTCTGGGGGTGCCCCCTGACCCATTTGCCACAAGAGTGGAGTCTGATTAGAGAGAAAGGCAGTCGACCCCTTGTGAAGCCACAGCACTGAAAAAGTCATAAATTAACAGACAGGAATGTGAAATTTAGGAATGCAGACATTCGTTAAACAGGTGTAGCAGATATGACATCCCATCAATTGAGGCCTGTCATGTACTCTCCAGAATTGACGTTTATTACTTGCCAAAGGACATACAGCCATTAATGATGAGCAATTTATTGTTATTTAGTATGCCAGATCACTAACTTGATCGAGTTTTTTCGAGGAAGTGACAAAGATGATCGATTGAGGTAGGGCAGTGGATGTTGTCTACATGGACTTCAGTAAGGCCTTTGACAAGGTCCCTCATGGCAGACTGATAGCAAAAGGTGAAGTCACACAGGATCAGGGGTGAGCTGGCAAGATAGATACAGAACTGGCTAGGTCATAGATGGCAGAGAGTAGCAATGGAAGGGTGCTTTTCTGATTGGAGGGCTGTGACCAGTGGTGTTCCGCAGGGATCAGTGCTGGGACCTTTGCTGTTTGTAGTATATTTAAATGATTTGGAGGAAAATGGATGACACAAAGGTTGGTGGAATTGCGGATAGCGATGAGGACTGTCAGAGGATATAGCAGGATGCTTGGGCGGAGAGATGGCAGATGGAGTTTAATCCAGACAAATGTGAGGTAATGCATTTTAGAAGGTCTAATATAGGTGGGAAATATACAGTTAATGGCAGAACCCTTAAGAGTATTGATAGGCAAAGGGACCTGGTTGTACAAGTCCACAGGTCACTGAAAGGGGCAACACAGGTGGAGAAGTAGTCAAGAAGGCATATGGCATGCTTGCCTTCATTGGCCGGGGCATTGAGTATAAAAATTGGCAAGTCATGTACAGCTATGTAGAACCTTAGTTAGGCCGCACTTGGAGTATTGTGTTTAACTCTGGTCACCGCACTACCAGAAGGATGTGGAGGATTTGGAGAGGGTGCAGAAGAGATTTAGAACATAGAACATACAATGCAGAAGGAGGCCATTCAGCCCATCGAGTCTGCACCGACCCATCCAAACCCTCGCCTCCACCCTATGCCCCCAACCCGATAACCCCTATTAACCTTTTTTTTGGACACTGAGGGCAATTTAGCATGGCCAATCCACCTACCCGCACTTCTTTGGACTGTGGGAGGAAACCGGAGCAGCCGGAAGAAACCCACGCACACACGGGGAGAACGTGCAGGCTCTGCAGAGACAGTGACCCAAGCCAGGAATCGAACCTGGGACCCTGGCGCTGTGAAGCCACAGTGCTAACCACTATGCTACCGTGCTGCCCGTGCTTTACCAGGATATTGCCTGGTGTGGAGGGCATTAGCTATGAGGAGCGGTTGAATAAACTTGGTTTGTTCTCACTGGAAAGACGGAGGTTGAGGGACGACCTGATAGAGGTCTACAAAATTATGAGAGGTATAGACAGTGGATAGTCAGAAGCTTTTCCCTAGGGTGGAAAAGTCAATTACGAGGGGGCATAGGTTTAAGGTCCGAGGGCCAAAATTTTGAGGAGACCTGCGAGGGAAGTTTTTTTTAACACAGAGGGTAGTGGGTGCCTGGAACTCGCTGCCAAAGGATGTGGTGGAAGCAGGGACGATAGTGACGTTTAAGGGGCGTCTTGACGTGAATTAGGATGGGAATAGAGGGATACGGACCCCGGAAGTGTAAAAGGCTTTAGTTTAGATGGGCAGCATGGTCGGCGCAGGCTTGGAGGGCCGAAGGGCCTGTTCCTGTGCTGTACTTTCCTTTGTTCTGTCCAAGATTGGAGCACAGAGCTAGGTCAGGTTGCGCATATCATTCAAACCAGCTCCAACCTCTGTGTGATTCAGATGTGAAGTCTCAAGAATGGTATCTTAGTCACCTCAATGGATCTGTCAGTGTCTCAGATACAAAATGGCATTAGCAACAAAGCAAATAGGGCAGAAATCTATTGAACATTGCAGTTGGTGTTGGTAATATAGCTTCACAATGTTTACCTATTAGTCAATGAAGATAGCTGCAAAGCCATTGAACATCTGGCTATCTCAAACTTCTCAAGGTGTAATCGACTGTACACATAGAACATAGAACAGTACAGCACAGAACAGGCCCTTCGGCCCTCGACACATGTGGCTTTAAGGGCTCCACGACAGCAGCCCCTAATTTTTTATCAACTGTAAAGGCTACCATTCTGTCAATGTTCAGCTGGTGTGTGATCATTGGAAGTACATAATGTATATTTGTGCTCAGTGCCCCGAGATTTACCCTGACTCCTACATCCTGAATCACTCCCAGGTGCCTGTTATTTTTGAGGGGCCGGAATGTCTGTAGAGTTGGCTGCTGGGGGATAAGGGCTACCCACTGAAAGGCTGGCTGATTCCACCTGTGTATCTCCCTCGGAGTGGTCCCGAGGAGAGGTACAATACAACTCGCAGTTCCTCACCGTCCCTAACGAGCAGACCACAGGAATTCTGAAGGTGGGTTTCTGATACTTGGGCTGATCAGGTGGCTCACGACACTGACTCCTGATAGGTTTCTCCACTTCATCGCAGTGTCTTGTGCCCTTCCCAATCTGGCAATGCAAAGAGCTGATCCCTTCCCAGAGGGTGAACTGGAGGAGGATGAGAGCTCTTCGAAGGATGAAGATCTGGAGGTTGAGGAAGCCCCAAAGGCTGCTCAGGATCAGTATTAACATGCAAACACCATGGAGGAAGATGGAGGAAGGGAGATGGGTCCGTAATACTTTATAATTATTGAGAGGTACCAGGAAGAGTAAAGTGAAGGGAGGTCTTATCACTGATCTCTCCTGCACCTCAATGTCATTCCCTTTCATCTCAGGGGATATCTAGCCAATCACAATGAGAACAAGTCCAGCATTTACACTATTACCTTCTGGTCTCACGATTACATGGATTTACATGGATTTCAGCAAAGTCTTTGACAATGTCCCACATGGGAGACTTATAAAGAAGGAAAATTCACATGGGATACAGGGGAACTTGTTAAGGTGGATTCAAAATTGGCTTAGCTGTAGGAGACAGAGGGTGATGACAGACGGCTGCTTTTGTGACTAGAAGCCAGTGTGCGTACCACAGGGATCTGTGCTGGGTCCCCTATTATTCATCACTTATATAAACAACATAGATGACTATGTGGTGGGGGGGGGGGGGGGGGGGGGGGGGGGGGGGGGGGGGGGTAGGGTCAGTAAGTTTGCGGATGACACAAGGATTGGCCGGGTGGTTAACAGTGAGGTTGAGTGTCTTGGGTTACAGGAAGGTACAGACGGGATGGTCAAATGGGCAGAAAAGTGGCCGATGGAATTTAACCCCGAAAAGTGTGAGGCGATACAGTTTGGAAGTAGTAATTTGACAAGGAAGTATTCAATGGATGGCACCACACTGGGAAGTTCCGAGGAACAGAGGGACCTTGGCATGTTTGTCCATAGATTTCTGAAGGCAGGAGGGCTGGTTAATAGGGGGGTGAAAAAGGCATACGGGTCACTTGCTTTTATCAATCGGGGCATAGATTACAAAAGCAAGGAGGTCATGTTGGAGTTAGGGTTACTTTGGTGAGGCCACAGCTGGAGTACTGTGTGCAATTCTGGTCACCACATTATAGGAAGGATGTGATTGCGCTGGAGGGGGTGCAGAGGAGATTCTCCAGGATGCTGCCTGGGATAGAACGTTTCAGTTATGAAGAGAGGTTGGATAGGCTTGGGTTGTTTTCACTGGAGCAGAGAAGGCTGAGGGGTGACCTGATCGAGGTGTAGAAGATTATGAGGGACATAGACAGGGTGGATAGGGAGCAGCTGTCCCCCTTAGTTGAAGGGTCAGTTATGAGGGGGACACAAGTTCAAGGTGAGGGGCAGGAGGATTTGAAGGAAAATCTTTTTTACCCAGAGGGTGGTAATGATCTGGGATGGACTGCCTGGGAGGGGGTAGAGGCTGGAACGCGCTGCCTGGGAGGGTAGTGACGGTCTGGGATGCACTGCCTGGGAGGGGGTAGAGGCTAGAACGCGCTGCCTGGGAGGGGTTAGGCTGGAACGCGCTGCCTGGGAGGGTAGTGACGGTCTGGGATGCACTGCCTGGGAGGGGATAGAGGCTGGAACACGCTGCCTGGGAGGGGGTAGAGGCTGGAACGCACTGCCTGGGAGGGTAGTGACGGTCTGGGATGCACTGCCTGGGAGGGGATAGAGGCTGGAACACACTGCCTGGGAGGGGGTAGAGGCTGGAACGCGCTGCCTGGGAGCGGGTAGAGGCTGGAACGCACTGCCTGGGAGGGTAGTGATGGTCTGGAACGCGCTGCCTGGGAGGGTAGTGACGGTCTGGGATGCACTGCCTGGGAGGGGATAGAGGCTGGAACACGCTGCCTGGGAGGGGGTAGAGGCTGGAACGCGCTGCCTGGGAGGGTAGTGACGGTCTGGGATGCACTGCCTGGGAGGGTAGTGATGGTCTGGGATGCACTGCCTGGGAGGGGGTAGAGGCTGGAACACGCTGCCTGGGAGGGGGTAGAGGCTGGAACACGCTGCCTGGGAGGGTAGTGACGGTCTGGGATGCACTGCCTGGGAGGGGGTAGAGGTGGGTTGCCTCACATCCTTTAGGAAGCACCTGGATGAGCACTTGGCACGTCATAACATTCAAGGCTATGGGCCAACAGCTGACCAGTGGGATTAGGTGGACAGGTCAGGTGTTTTTCATGTGTTGGTGCAGACTCGATGGGCCGAAGGGCCTCTTCTGCACTGTATTATTCTGTGATTCTGTGAAGTATTTCTGAGTTCTGACTGTATTTAAAAGTGGATTGGGAGCTGAGATGGTTTTGTTGTTTGAGTGGGAATAAAGATAGCAGTTAAGGGTCATTGTGTCACTGTATTGATCAGCATCGTTTAAGGGGTAATTGTAAGATATTTTCTTGTGTGAAATTAAAGGTATTTAATCCTGGGTTAGGAATAAAGTTTGTTTTAATTTACCGTATCCATGTTTAGTTTGAAATCACTCCGGGAGCGAGGAATCCTTTCCTCACAGTCTGACTAAATTAAACTAAAATATTGGGGTTTCTGACCAGCATCCCAGTCACTGTTGGGGTCTGGTCTGGGATTGTAATACAGCATTGTGAGTGTTCCCCCACCCCCTCCCTCCCCCCCCCCCCCGTACCACTCCCACTCCAGCACTGCTCCCTCTCCCTGCAGTCCTCCTTCCCCCCCCCCCCCAAACCCCTCCCTCCAACACCCCCTCCCCACAATCTGCAGGGGCATTACCTCATCTTCTGATCTAGCACATTACAGCCCTCAGAACTCAACATTGAGCTCAGCAATTTCAGACTGTGGCCTTTCTCCTCCATCATAACTTTTATAATAAATGGCTTGTCCCAATGCAAAAGCTCCCCCCCCCCCCCACCACACACACACACACACAAACATACCCATCTGGCTCTTGTTTTTAACATTGCTACGCCTTACATAAGAACATAAGAACTAGGAGCAGGAGTAGGCCATATGGCCCCTCGAGCCTGCTCCGCCATTCAATGAGATCATGGCTGATCTTTTGTGGACTCAGCTCCACTTTCCGGCCCGAACACCATAACCCTTAAACACTTTTTTCTTCAAAAAACTATCTATCTTTACCTTAAAAACATTTAATGAAGGAGCCTCAACTGCTTCACTGGGCAAGGAATTCCATAGATTCACAACCCTTTGGGTGAAGAAGTTCCTCCTAAACTCAGTCCTAAATCTACTTCCCCTTATTTTGAGGCTATGCCCCCTAGTTCTGCTTTCACTCGCCAGTGTAAACAACCTGCCCGTATCTATCCTATCTATTCCTTTCATAATTTTTAATGTTTCGATAAGATCCCCCCTCATCCTTCTAAATTCCAACGAGTACAGTCCCAGTCTACTCAACCTCTCCTCATAATCCAACCCCTTCAGCTCTGGGATTAACCTAGTGAATCTCCTCTGCACCCCCTCCCGTGCCAGTACGTCCTTTCTCAAGTAAGGAGACCAAAACTGAACACAATACTCTAGGTGTGGCCTGGAGTATCCACTATCCACTATCCACACAGATTGTGATCTAACCAAAGCCTTTCCTGTGAGCACATTTGACAAAATATCAAAACACCCCTCTGCCATAAAATGGATGTATTTTATATGACTAAACATCCAAAACAACAACTTGTATCTGTCGACCACCTTTAACATGGATACAGTAGTCCCCCGTTATACCGCGCTCCGCAATACCACGGTTCGCGATATACGGCGGGGGGGCTTATGGACTCCAACTTACTTGACTCATTTTAAACTCTTTTTGAAACAACACCATTTTTAGCCGCAATGATTAGACCGATTAGCAGCGATGATTACCCGCGATGATTACTGTAGAACGATTAGCCGCGATGAGTAGCCGCAACCGATTAGCCCGATTACCCAGCCATAAAAGGGATACCTTTTCCAGTGCAGGTATCTTCGAGTTCAGTTACTGTCGTTCAAAATGTTTAAGCGCAAGTCTTACTCAGTGAGTCAAAAGATACATTTGATAGACCGGCTTCGAAACGGGGAAACGAAGGCAAAATTATCCAGAGAGACTGGTGTACCACAGTCAACCCTCCGTGGGTGGGTGAAAGATGAGCCCAATTTAAGAACATATGTTGGGACAGTTTCTCAGAGTGAAGGGCTTACCAGGAAAAAGGCAAGGAACGCTAGTGACAGTAACTTGGAGAAGGCTGTGTTCACCTGGTTTGTCCAGGAACAGTCTGGTGGCACCCCAGAGCAACTCTACAATGCAGATGAGTCAGGGCTTTACTGGAAGATGCTGCCTGACAAGACCCTAGCTGTCAAGGATGATGCCCACAAGACTCTGGGGTACAAGCAAGCCAAGAACAGGCTCACCATCCTGTTTGCCAGCAATGCCACGGGAACACACAAGCTGAAGCCATTGATTGTGGGCAAATTCAAGTCTCCTAGATGCTTTCACCACATCAACATGGAGAACCTACCCATTACCTACCGGAACTCTGGCAAAGCCTGGATGACAGCTTCCTTATTTGAGGAGTGGTTCTTCAAGTTCTTCGTACCCAGTGTCAGGGACCACCTTAGTGCCTGCAACTTACCGCAGAAGACCACACTCCTACTGGACAACTGCTCAGCCCACCCTCAAGGAGATGTTCTCAAGACCAGGGATGGGCAGATCCAAGTGCTCTATCTCCCAAAGAACACCACCAGCAAGATCCAGCCATGTGATGCTGGCATCATTCAGACCTTCAAGTCTGTGTACAAAAAGGAACTGATCCTGGAAATGATAGACTCTCCTCTCACTGTCCCAGATTACCTGAAAGCCATCACCATCAAGGATGCCTGTTATCTGGCAGGGAAGGCCTGGGGAGCTGTGACAGAGAAGACCATCGCCAACTGCTGGAACAAGGCCCTAGGAGCAGCACTCCCACGACCCCAACATTACCCGGATGAAGAGGACTTCGTAGGCTTTACTGAAGCAGAGACCAGGGCAGCTGAGGAGAGGCTAGAGGACCAACTGGATGAGAACCTAACACTCCAGGATTGGGTGGACAGGTGGGCAGCAGCAGAGGATGACATGGCACCCGCAGAAACATTCACAGAGGAGGAGATCATCGACCAGGTCACCCAAGAGGAGGCAGAAGAAGAAGAAGAACCCCAGCCCACAGTGGCAAAGAGCCATTCGGATGCCATCACGCACCTGAAGTGGCTCATAGCATACACAGAGCAGCAAGACTTCGACCCGATATACATCCTGCACTTGAAGAACCTCCAGAGCAAGCACAAGTCAAGATGAGGAAGGGGATGTGCCAGAGGAAACTCACCGACTTTTTAAAATGATTTTTAAAATATGCTTGTAAGTACAATTTTAAGTATATTATTGTATGTATATATTATTGTATATATTTTAATAAATTTAAAACTTGATTTAAGACTTGAACGAACTTTGATGTTTTTTATTTAAAACGCCCTTCCATTCAGCAATGTTCAGCATAGTCAGCGATGTTTCCTCTCGTTCATTCATTTGGATATCCGCCATCTTGGATATCCGCGGCTCGGATACAACGCGGGTGGCTGTCTTGGACCCGAACACCCGCGTTATAACGGGGGACTACTGTATTACTCAGACAAAACGAGGTATAATCAGTAGGTTTGCAAATGACACAAAAATTGGTGCTGTGGTAAACAGAGAAGAGGAAAGCCTCAGATGACAGGGCAATATAGACGAACTGGTCAGATGGGCAGAACAGTGCCAAATGGAATTTAATCCTGAAAAGTGTGAGGTGATGCATTTTGAGCGGAGTAACCAGGCAAGGGAAAAGCCAATGAATGGGAGCATGCTCGGAGGTACAGAGGACCAGAGGGACCTTGGGGTGCAGGTCCATAGGTCCCTGAAGGCAACAGGACCGGTTGATAAGGTGGTTAAGAAGGTATATCGGATACTTGCCTTTATTAGTCGAGGCACAGAATACAAGAAAGGGAGGTTATGCTGCTGCTGTATAAACGCTGGCAGGGCCTCGGCTGGAGCACTGTGTGCAGTTCTGGTCACCACATTATGGGAAGGAAGAGATTGCACTGGAAAGGGTGCAGAGGATATTCCCCGGGATGTTGCCTGGGCTGGAGAGTTTCAGCTATCAACAGAGGTTGTTTTCATTGGAGCAGAGAAGGCAGGTTGAGGTGGATAATGTTATGAGGGTCATAGAGTGGGTAGGAAGGAACTTTTCCCTTTGGTGAAGGGATCAGTGACCAGGGGGCAGGGATTTAAGGTGAGGGACGGGAGGGTTAGAGGGGATGTGAGGGAAAACCTTTTCACCCAGAGGGTGGTGGGAGTGTGGAACTCGCTGCCTGAAAGGGGGGTGGAGGCAGAGACCCTCATAACGTTTCAGAAGTATTTAGATGGGCACTTGCGATCCCAGGGCAGACACGGCTATGGGCTAATTGCTGGAAAATGGCTGTGGAATAGATAGGTGTTCGAAGGCCCCCAGCAACTGACGGTGACTAATTCCTTAAAGTGGGCAATGAATGACTGCCATGTCAGGTAGAACCCCTCAACTAAGCTCCTGATGGTGTACTTGACTTTCTCCAGGTACAACAATTCCATTAGGTCACCCAACCATACCGAGGCTCTGGACGGAGTAGGAGACCTCCATCCCAGCAGAACTCTCCTCTGGGTAATCAGCGAGGCGAAGGCAAGGACATCTGCCTTCACTCCCGTCTTCAGCCCTAACGAATCCGACACCACAAAACTGGCCAGTCGAGGATAAGGCTCCAGTTCAATGTCCCGTATCGCTGACACGATGTCGAAGGAGACCCAAAAACATATCAGTTTGGGGCAAGACCAGGACATGTTTATGTGATTGCCGGGACCCTCGGAACACTCTTCTACCTCCGCAAATAAACCACTTGTCCAGGTGTTGGTCAGGTGAACCACCTTAATCTGGATTGGATCAAGCTGCACACATGTGAAGGGTCTCACTCCCCACCTCATCATCCACTACAGGTCCCCCCTCCCTCTCCCACTTCACCTTCACCCCATCCACCAAATCCAACTCCTCAGCCACAATTCACCCATCAATACCAGACATCCTCTTTCAACCTCTCCAGCAAAAGTATCCTTTCCAGCAGGGAATTCCGCGGTTCCTCAGGAAATGTTGGGAAGGGCACCGATACAAAATTCCTTATCTTGTGGTACCTGAACGGGTTTGCACCCCACCCCCAGCTCAAACTTCGCCGACAATTCCTCCAAGCTGGCAAACCGGCCCTCCGGAAACAAATCCCCCAATCTCTCCGGCCCTTTCTCTTCTCCAACGTGATTCTCCGCCAATGGGATTCTCCGTTTTGCTAGCAGCCCGGGGGTTTCCCGACAGCGTGGGGCTGCCCCACAATAGGAAACCCCATTGACCCGTCGGGGTAATGGAGAATCCGGCGGTGGGGTGGAGAATCCAGCCCATGGTGTCCAATCTCAACGGCTCAAATTATTATTTTTTATTCAGTTACAGGATGTGGGCATCGCTGGCTAGGCCAGCATTTATTGCCCATCCCTAATTGCCCTTCAGAAGGTGGCGAGCTGCCTTCTTCAACCACTGCGGTCCCTGAGGTGTAGGTACACCCACTGTGCTGTTAGGGAGGGAGTTCCAGGATGTTGCCCCAGCGAGTGAAGGATATATTTCCCAGTCAGGGTGGTGAGTGACTTGGAGGGGAACCTCCAGGTGGTGGGGTTCCCAGGTACCTGCTGCTCTTGTTTAGATGGTAGAGGTCGTGGGTTTGGAAGGTGCTGCCTAAGGAACCTTGGTGAGTTACTGCAGTGCATCTTGTAGATGGTACACACGGCTGCTACTATGCGTCAGTGGCGGAGGGTTTGAATGTTTGTGGAAGGGATGCCAATCAACCGGGGCTGCTTTGTCCTGGATGGTGTCATGGATCTTGAGTGTTGTTGGAGCCGCACTCATCCAGGCAAGTGGAGAGTATTCCATCACACTCCTGGCTTGTGCCTTGTAGATGGTGGACACGATTTGGGGAGTCAGGAAGTGAGTTCGTGTAGCCACCTGGGGTGGCCACTGCCCAACACAAAATGGAAGATTGCAAGGAATGCAGGGAAAATGGACATGTTGTAAAGCAAGCAGCTTGCAAAGCGATTGTATATTGGGACGGCTGCAGAAACCAGACAGCACTGTGAAAAGAAACCAGTTAACATACGAATGAGGCGATACCGGGCGATCCCCAGATACAATGGAAACAAGTTAAACACAGATCGATACATTGAATGGAAGGCCAGACCTTTCGGCGCCAGAGAAACCCAAAACAATAAGTCCCAAGAACCGCCCCAGTGACCGAGGAACTGCCCTATGATTGGGGGGTTCAAACATATCGATTGGGAAGAGACCCAATCGATTCCAAGCAGGTAAGGGAGTCCGCCCAAAGGGCCGCAGATCCCCTGGGACCTATAAAAGGCAGGTGCCACACATGGTTCAGTCTCCTGCTCCAGCCTTCCAGCCCTTCTCTCTCTTTGACCAACACTCCTCTGTGGACCAGCACCTCGACCAGCTTTTGCCAAGAAGACCTTGAACGAGAGAGAGGAGAGGGTTCGGACAGCAGCTGCCAGCAAGTAAGTGTCTCACAACGATCGCTACCAGAGATAGACACTCCTGACCCCTTTTAACCCGTACCAACCTGAAGTCTACAGACCAGAGCAGAGCAAGAGGCCTTGTTCCCTGACCCAGCAGTTCCTTCGAGATAAGTATTAGTTGTTTAGCAGTAGGAATAAGTTTAATCCTTTTAGCGTGTGCATGGGTAGTTATTATAATTGTATTATAATAAACTCAGTTGTTTGGACTTACTAATTGGTGTATGGTTTTATTGCTTTGAACTTCATCTGTGATGCTGGATCCTCCGGAGGAGACCGAGATGGATCATCCACTCGGCATTTCTGGCTGAAGTTTGTTGAGATGCCTCAGCCTTGTCATTTCCACAGATGTGCTGGGCTCCTCCATCATTGAGGATGGGGATATTTGTGGAGCCTCCTCCTCCAGTGAGTTGTTTAATTGTCCACCACCATTCACGGCTGGATGTGGCAGGACTGGAGAGCTTCGATCTGATGCGTTCATTATGGAATCGCTTAGCTCTGTCTATTACTTGCTGCTTATGCTGTTTAGCCCACAAGTAATCCTCTGTTGAAGCTTCACCAGGTTGACACCTCATTTTTCAGCATGCCTGATGTTGCTCCTGGAATGCTCTCCTGCACTCTGTCCAAAAGGTTAGGTAGGGTTATGGAAGGGCAGCATGGTGGCACAGTGGGTTAGCACTGCGGCCTCACGACGCCGAGGTCCCAGGTTCGATCCCGGCTCTGGGTCACTGTCCGTGTGGAGTTTGCACATTCTCCCCGTATTTGCGTGGGTTTCGCCCCCACAACCCAAAAATGTACCATCTAGGTGATTTGGCCACACTAAATTGCCCCTTAACTGGAAAAAATGATTTGGGTACTCTAAATTTATATTTTTTTAAAAAGGAGAAAAAAAAAGGTAGGGTTATGGAGATAGGGTAGAGGTGTTGACCTTGGGTAGGATGCTCTTTCCAAGTGCCGGTGCAGACTCGAAGGGCCGAATGGCCTCCTTCTGCAATGTAACTCTGATCCCTAACCTGAATATTCTCGCAGGAGGCCAGCAGCCGCTCAGCTCACAGCCGGCTGGCCTTTTCCCCATATTCTTAAAAGACCCCCTCAAATGGAGCGACTGTTTCACTGCCTTGTACAGTGTGAATAGGACATGGTACAGTGTGAATGGGACAGGGTACAGTGTCAATGGAACAGGGTACAGTGTGAATGGGACAGGGTACAGTGTGAATGGGACATGGTACAGTGTGAATGGGACATGGTACAGTGTGAATGGGACAGGGTACAGTGTCAATGGAACAGGGTACAGTGTGAATGGGACAGGGTACAGTGTGAATGGGACAGGGTACAGTGTGAATGGAACAGGGTACAGTGTGAATGGGACAGGGTACAGGGTGAATGGGACAGGGTACAGGGTGAATGGGACAGGGTACAGGGTGAATGGGACCTGGTACAGGGTGAATGGAACAGGGTACAGGGTGAATGGGACCTGGTACAGGGTGAATGGAACAGGGTACAGTGTGAATGGGACAGGGTACAGTGTGAATGGGACAGGGTACAGTGTGAATGGGACCTGGTACAGGGTGAATGGAACAGGGTACAGGGTGAATGGGACATGGTACAGTGTGAATGGGACATGGTACAGTGTGAATGGGACATGGTACAGTGTGACTGGGACAGGGTACAGTGTGAATGGGACAGGGTACAGTGTGAATGGAACAGGGTGCAGTGTGAATGGGACTTGGTACAGTGTGAATGGGACATGGTACAGTGTGAATGGGAACTGGTACAGTGTGAATGGGACAGGGTACAGTGTGAATGGAACAGGGTACAGGGTGAATGGGACATGGTACAGTGTGAATGGGACAGGGTACAGTGTGAATGGGAATTGGACAGTGTGAATGGGACATGGTACAGTGTGAATGGGACATGGTACAGTGTGAATGGGACATGGTACAGTGTGAATGGGACCTGGTACAGTGTGAATGGGACAGGGTACAGTGTGAATGGGATCTGGTACAGTGTGAATGGGACATGGTACAGTGTGAATGGGACATGGTACAGTGTGAATGGGACCTGGTACAGTGTGAATGGGACCTGGTACAGTGTGAATGGGACAGGGTACAGTGTGAATGGGATCTGGTACAGTGTGAATGGGACATGGTACAGTGTGAATGGGACATGGTACAGTGTGAATGAGACAGGGTACAGTGTGAATGGGACATGGTACAGGGCGAATGGGACATGGTACAGTGTGACTGGGACCTGGTACAGTGTGAATGGGACAGGGTACAGTGTGAATGGGACATGGTACAGGGCGAATGGGACATGGTACAGTGTGACTGGGACCTGGTACAGTGTGAATGGGACATGGTACAGTGTGAATGGGACAGGGTACAGTGTGAATGGGACATGGTACAGGGCGAATGGGACATGGTACAGTGTGACTGGGACCTGGTACAGTGTGAATGGGACATGGTACAGTGTGAATGGGACCTGGTACAGTGTGAATGGGACAGGGTACAGTGTGAATGGGACCTGGTACAGTGTGAATGGGACAGGGTACAGTGTGAATGGGACCTGGTACAGTGTGAATGGGACAGGGTACAGTGTGAATGGGACCTGGTACAGTGTGAATGGGACATGGTACAGTGTGAATGGGACAGGGTACAGTGTGAATGGGACAGGGTACAGGGTGAATGGGAATTGGACAGTGTGAATGGGACAGGGTACAGGGTGAATGGGAATTGGACAGTGTGAATGGGACCTGGTACAGTGTGAATGGGACATGGTACAGTGTGAATGGGACATGGTACAGTGTGAATGGGACATGGTACAGTGTGAATGGAACCTGGTACAGTGTGAATGGGACATGGTACAGTGTGAATGGGACATGGTACAGTGTGAATGGAACCTGGTACAGTGTGAATGGGACATGTTACAGTGTGACTGGGACCTGGTACAGTGTGAATGGAACAGGGTACAGTGTGAATGGGTGAGGGTACAGTGTGAATGTGACATGGTACAGTGTGAATGGGACCTGATACTGGGTGAATGGGACCTGATACAGTGTGAATGGGACCTGGTACAGTGTGAATGGGACAGGGTACAGTGTGAATGGGACAGGGTACAGTGTGAATGGGACCTGGTACAGTGTGAATGGGACAGGGTACAGGGTGAATGGGACAGGGTACAGGGAGAATGGGAATTGGACAGTGTGAATGGGACAGGGTACAGTGTGAATGGGACCTGGTACAGTGTGAATGGGACAGGGTACAGTGTGAATGGGACGTGGTACAGTGTGAATGGGACAGGGTACAGTGTGAATGGGACAGGGTACAGGATGAATGGGACCTGGCTCAGTGTGAATGGGACCTGGTACAGGGTGAATGGGACAGGGTACAGTGTGAATGGGACAGGGTACAGTGTGAATGGGACATGGTACAGTGTGAATGGGACCTGGTACAGTGTGAATGGGACAGGGTACAGTGTGAATGGGACATGGTACAGTGTGAATGGGACATGGTACAGTGTGAATGGGACATGGTACAGGGCGAATGGGACATGGTACAGGGTGAATGGGACAGGGTACAGTGTGAATGGGACCTGGTACAGTGTGAATGGGACAGGGTACAGTGTGAATGGGACATGGTACAGTGTGACTGGGACCTGGTACAGGGTGAATGGGACCTGATACATTGTGAATGGGACCTGGTACAGTGTGAATGGGACATGGTACAATGTGAATGGGAACTGGTACAGTGTGAATGGGACCTGGTACAGTGTGAATGGGACAGGGTACAGTGTGAATGGGACATGGTACAGTGTGAATGGGACATGGTACAGTGTGAATGTGACATGGTACAGTGTGAATGGGACCTGGTACAGTGTGAATGGGACAGGGTACAGTGTGAATGGGATGTGGTACAGTGTGAATGGGACAGGGTACAGTGTGAATGGGACAGGGTACAGGATGAATGGGACCTGGCTCAGTGTGAATGGGACCTGGTACAGGGTGAATGGGACAGGGTACAGTGTGAATGGGACAGGGTACAGTGTGAATGGGACATGGTACAGTGTGAATGGGACCTGGTACAGTGTGAATGGGACAGGGTACAGTGTGAATGGGACATGGTACAGTGTGAATGGGACATGGTACAGTGTGAATGGGACATGGTACAGGGTGAATGGGACATGGTACAGGGTGAATGGGACAGGGTACAGTGTGAATGGGACCTGGTACAGTGTGAATGGGACATGGTACAATGTGAATGGGAACTGGTACAGTGTGAATGGGACCTGGTACAGTGTGAATGGGACAGGGTACAGTGTGAATGGGACATGGTACAGTGTGAATGGGACATGGTACAGTGTGAATGTGACATGGTACAGTGTGAATGGGACCTGGTACAGTGTGAATGGGACATGGTACAGTGTGAATGGGACCTGGTACAGTGTGAATGGGACCTGGTACAGTGTGAATGGAACAGGGTACAGTGTGAATGGGACAGGGTACAGTGTGAATGGGACAGGGTACAGTGTGAATGGGACAGGGTACAGTGTGAATGGGACATGGTACAGGGTGAATGGGAAATGGTACAGGGTGAATGGGACAGGGTACAGTGTGAATGGGACCTGGTAAAGTGTGAATGGGACAGGGTACAGTGTGAATGGGACAGGGTACAGTGTGAATGGGACAGGGTACAGTGTGAATGGGACCTGGTACAGTGTGAATGGGACAGGGTACAGTGTGAATGGGACAGGGTACAGTGTGAATGGGACATGGTACAGTGTGAATGGGACAGGGTACAGTGTGAATGGGACAGGGTACAGTGTGAATGGGACCTGGTACAGGGTGAATGGGACATGGTGCAGGGTGAATGGGACCTGGTACAGGGTGAATGGAACAGGGTACCGTGTGAATGGGATCTGGTACAGTGTGAATGGGACATGGTACAGTGTGAATGGGGCCTGGGAAAGGGTGAATGGGACTTGGTACAGGGTGAATGGGACGTGGAACAGTGTGAATGGGACAGGGTACAGTGTGAATGGGACATGATACGGTGTGAATGGGAACTGGTACAGTGTGAATGGGACAGGGTACAGTGTGAATGGGACAGGGTACAGTGTGAATGGGACATGGTTCAGTGTGAATGGGAACTGGTACAGTGTGAATGGGACATGGTACAGTGTGAATGGGAACTGGTACAGTGTGAATGGAACAGGGTACAGTGTGGATGGGACCTGATACAGGGTGAATGGGACATGGTACAGTGTGAATGGGACGTGGAACAGTGTGAATGGGACCTGGGAAAGCGTGAATGGGACCTGGTACAGCGTGAATGGGACAGGGTACAGTGTGAATGGGAAATGGTACAGTGTGAATGGGACATGGTACAGTGTGAATGGGAACTGGTACAGTGTGAATGGGACATGGTACAGTGTGAATGGGAACTGGTACAGTGTGAATGGGACAGGGTACAGTGTGAATGGGAAATGGTACAGTGTGAATGGGACATGGTACAGTGTGAATGGGAACTGGTACAGTGTGAATGGGACATGGTACAGTGTGAATGGGAACTGGTACAGTGTGAATGGAACAGGGTACAGTGTGAATGGGACCTGATACAGGGTGAATGGGACATGGTACAGTGTGAATGGGACATGGTACAGTGTGAATGGAACCTGGTACAGTGTGAATGGGACATGGTACAGTGTGAATGGGACATGGTACAGTGTGAATGGAACCTGGTACAGTGTGAATGGGACATGTTACAGTGTGACTGGGACCTGGTACAGTGTGAATGGGACAGGGTACAGTGTGAATGGGTGAGGGTACAGTGTGAATGTGACATGGTACAGTGTGAATGGGACCTGATACTGGGTGAATGGGACCTGATACAGTGTGAATGGGACCTGGTACAGTGTGAATGGGACAGGGTACAGTGTGAATGGGACAGGGTACAGTGTGAATGGGACCTGGTACAGTGTGAATGGGACAGGGTACAGGGTGAATGGGACAGGGTACAGGGAGAATGGGAATTGGACAGTGTGAATGGGACAGGGTACAGTGTGAATGGGACCTGGTACAGTGTGAATGGGACAGGGTACAGTGTGAATGGGAAGTGGTACAGTGTGAATGGGACAGGGTACAGTGTGAATGGGACAGGGTACAGGATGAATGGGACCTGGCTCAGTGTGAATGGGACCTGGTACAGGGTGAATGGGACAGGGTACAGTGTGAATGGGACAGGGTACAGTGTGAATGGGACATGGTACAGTGTGAATGGGACCTGGTACAGTGTGAATGGGACAGGGTACAGTGTGAATGGGACATGGTACAGTGTGAATGGGACATGGTACAGTGTGAATGGGACATGGTACAGGGCGAATGGGACATGGTACAGGGTGAATGGGACCTGGTACAGGGTGAATGGAACAGGGTACCGTGTGAATGGGATCTGGTACAGTGTGAATGGGACATGGTACAGTGTGAATGGGGCCTGGGAAAGGGTGAATGGGACTTGGTACAGGGTGAATGGGACGTGGAACAGTGTGAATGGGACAGGGTACAGTGTGAATGGGACATGATACGGTGTGAATGGGAACTGGTACAGTGTGAATGGGACAGGGTACAGTGTGAATGGGACAGGGTACAGTGTGAATGGGACATGGTTCAGTGTGAATGGGAACTGGTACAGTGTGAATGGGACATGGTACAGTGTGAATGGGAACTGGTACAGTGTGAATGGAACAGGGTACAGTGTGGATGGGACCTGATACAGGGTGAATGGGACATGGTACAGTGTGAATGGGACGTGGAACAGTGTGAATGGGACCTGGGAAAGCGTGAATGGGACCTGGTACAGCGTGAATGGGAACTGGTACAGTGTGAATGGGACAGGGTACAGTGTGAATGGGAAATGGTACAGTGTGAATGGGACATGGTACAGTGTGAATGGGAACTGGTACAGTGTGAATGGGACATGGTACAGTGTGAATGGGAACTGGTACAGTGTGAATGGAACAGGGTACAGTGTGAATGGGACCTGATACAGGGTGAATGGGACATGGTACAGTGTGAATGGGACATGGTACAGTGTGAATGGGACCTGGTACAGTGTGAATGGGACATGGTACAGTGTGAATGGGACATGGTACAGTGTGAATGGAACCTGGTACAGTGTGAATGGGACATGTTACAGTGTGACTGGGACCTGGTACAGTGTGAATGGGACAGGGTACAGTGTGAATGGGTGAGGGTACAGTGTGAATGTGACATGGTACAGTGTGAATGGGACCTGATACTGGGTGAATGGGACCTGATACAGTGTGAATGGGACCTGGTACAGTGTGAATGGGACAGGGTACAGTGTGAATGGGACAGGGTACAGTGTGAATGGGACCTGGTACAGTGTGAATGGGACAGGGTACAGGGTGAATGGGACAGGGTACAGGGAGAATGGGAATTGGACAGTGTGAATGGGACAGGGTACAGTGTGAATGGGACCTGGTACAGTGTGAATGGGACAGGGTACAGTGTGAATGGGAAGTGGTACAGTGTGAATGGGACAGGGTACAGTGTGAATGGGACAGGGTACAGGATGAATGGGACCTGGCTCAGTGTGAATGGGACCTGGTACAGGGTGAATGGGACAGGGTACAGTGTGAATGGGACAGGGTACAGTGTGAATGGGACATGGTACAGTGTGAATGGGACCTGGTACAGTGTGAATGGGACAGGGTACAGTGTGAATGGGACATGGTACAGTGTGAATGGGACATGGTACAGTGTGAATGGGACATGGTACAGGGCGAATGGGACATGGTACAGGGTGAATGGGACAGGGTACAGTGTGAATGGGACCTGGTACAGTGTGAATGGGACAGGGTACAGTGTGAATGGGACATGGTACAGTGTGACTGGGACCTGGTACAGGGTGAATGGGACCTGATACATTGTGAATGGGACCTGGTACAGTGTGAATGGGACATGGTACAATGTGAATGGGAACTGGTACAGTGTGAATGGGACCTGGTACAGTGTGAATGGGACAGGGTACAGTGTGAATGGGACATGGTACAGTGTGAATGGGACATGGTACAGTGTGAATGTGACATGGTACAGTGTGAATGGGACCTGGTACAGTGTGAATGGGACAGGGTACAGTGTGAATGGGACGTGGTACAGTGTGAATGGGACAGGGTACAGTGTGAATGGGACAGGGTACAGGATGAATGGGACCTGGCTCAGTGTGAATGGGACCTGGTACAGGGTGAATGGGACAGGGTACAGTGTGAATGGGACATGGTACAGTGTGAATGGGACCTGGTACAGTGTGAATGGGACCTGGTACAGTGTGAATGGGACAGGGTACAGTGTGAATGGGACATGGTACAGTGTGAATGGGACATGGTACAGTGTGAATGGGACATGGTACAGGGCGAATGGGACATGGTACAGGGTGAATGGGACAGGGTACAGTGTGAATGGGACCTGGTACAGTGTGAATGGGACATGGTACAATGTGAATGGGAACTGGTACAGTGTGAATGGGACCTGGTACAGTGTGAATGGGACAGGGTACAGTGTGAATGGGACATGGTACAGTGTGAATGGGACATGGTACAGTGTGAATGTGACATGGTACAGTGTGAATGGGACCTGGTACAGTGTGAATGGGACATGGTACAGTGTGAATGGGACCTGGTACAGTGTGAATGGGACCTGGTACAGTGTGAATGGAACAGGGTACAGTGTGAATGGGACAGGGTACAGTGTGAATGGGACAGGGTACAGTGTGAATGGGACAGGGTACAGTGTGAATGGGACATGGTACAGGGTGAATGGGAAATGGTACAGGGTGAATGGGACAGGGTACAGTGTGAATGGGACCTGGTAAAGTGTGAATGGGACAGGGTACAGTTTGAATGGGACAGGGTACAGTGTGAATGGGACAGGGTACAGTGTGAATGGGACCTGGTACAGTGTGAATGGGACAGGGTACAGTGTGAATGGGACAGGGTACAGTGTGAATGGGACATGGTACAGTGTGAATGGGACAGGGTACAGTGTGAATGGGACAGGGTACAGTGTGAATGGGACCTGGTACAGGGTGAATGGGACATGGTGCAGGGTGAATGGGACCTGGTACAGGGTGAATGGAACAGGGTACCGTGTGAATGGGATCTGGTACAGTGTGAATGGGACATGGTACAGTGTGAATGGGGCCTGGGAAAGGGTGAATGGGACTTGGTACAGGGTGAATGGGACGTGGAACAGTGTGAATGGGACAGGGTACAGTGTGAATGGGACATGGTACGGTGTGAATGGGAACTGGTACGGTGTGAATGGGACAGGGTACAGTGTGAATGGGACAGGGTACAGTGTGAATGGGACATGGTTCAGTGTGAATGGGAACTGGTACAGTGTGAATGGGACATGGTACAGTGTGAATGGGAACTGGTACAGTGTGAATGGAACAGGGTACAGTGTGGATGGGACCTGATACAGGGTGAATGGGACATGGTACAGTGTGAATGGGACGTGGAACAGTGTGAATGGGACCTGGGAAAGCGTGAATGGGACCTGGTACAGCGTGAATGGGAACTGGTACAGTGTGAATGGGACAGGGTACAGTGTGAATGGGAAATGGTACAGTGTGAATGGGACATGGTACAGTGTGAATGGGAACTGGTACAGTGTGAATGGGACATGGTACAGTGTGAATGGGAACTGGTACAGTGTGAATGGAACAGGGTACAGTGTGAATGGGACCTGATACAGGGTGAATGGGACATGGTACAGTGTGAATGGGACAGGGTACAGTGTGAATGGGACCTGGGAAAGCGTGAATGGGACCTGGTACAGCGTGAATGGGAACTGGTACAGTGTGAATGGGACAGGGTACAGTGTGAATGGGAAATGGTACAGTGTGAATGGGACCTGGTACAGTGTGAATGGGATGTGGTGCATTGTGAATGGGACAGGGTACAGTGTGAATGGGACCTGTACAGTGTGAATGGGAAATGGTACAGTGTGAATAGGACCTGATACAGTGTGAATGGGATCTGGTACAGTGTGAATGGGATGTGGTGCATTGTGAATGGGACATGGTACAGTGTGAATGGGACCTGTACAGTGTGAATGGGAAATGGTACAGTGTGAATGGGACCTGGTACAGTGTGAATGGGACAGGGTACAGTGTGAATGGAACCTGGTACAGTGTGAATGGGACATGGTACAGTGTGAATGGGACCTGGTACAGTGTGAATCGGACCTGGGAAAGGGTGAATGGGAGAGGGTACAGTGTGAATGGGACCTGGTACAGTGTGAATGGGACCTGGTACAGTGTGAATGGGACCTGGTACAGTGTGAATGGGACATGGTACAGTGTGAATGGGACAGGGTACAGTGTGAATGGAACCTGGTACTGTGTGAATGGGACATGGTACAGTGTGAATGGGACCTGGTACAGTGTGAATGGGACCTGGGAAAGGGTGAATGGGACAGGGTACAGTGTGAATGGGACAGGGTACAGTGTGAATGGGATCTGGGAAAGGGTGAATGGGACATGGTACAGTGTGAATGGGACAGGGTACAGTGTGAATGGAACAGGGTACAGTGTGAATGGGACAGGGTACAGTGTGAATGGGACAGGGTACAGTGTGAATGGGACATGGTACAGTGTGAATGGGACATGGTACAGTGTGAATGGGACAGGGTACAGGGTGAATGGGACAGGGTACAGGGTGAATGGGACAGGGTACAGGGTGAATGGGACAGGGTACAGTGTGAATGGGACATGGTACAGTGTGAATGGGACCTGGTACAGTGTGAATGGGACAGGGTACAGTGTGAATAGGACAGGGTACAGTGTGAATGGGACAGGGTACAGTGTGAATGGGAATTGGACAGTGTGAATGGGACCTGGTACAGTGTGAATGGGACATGGTACAGTGTGAATGGGACAGGGTACAGTGTGAATGGGACCTGGTACAGTGTGAATGGGACATGGTACAGTGTGAATGGGACAGGGTACAGTGTGAATGGGACAGGGTACAGTGTGAATGGGATGTGGTGCATTGTGAATGGGTCATGTTGTGTAAAGACCCAGGCAGTGGAGGTTTAAATAAGCTGAAGTTTATCGAGCGCGAAAGATTGGAGAGTGTATTGGAAAAGACACGTGTAGAGGTGACAGAGACATGGTGAAGGTTTCAGGAGACGCAAACTGAGATAGTGGCAGAGTTGGCCAATGTGAGAAAGGTGCGCTTGTTCAGAGAGTGTTGAGATGGCATGAGAAGTCCTTGGCGGGTCTGATCAAGGAAAACCCCAAGGCTTTTTACTCTTATGAGAGAAATAGAAGAATGACCAGGGTGAGGATTGGGCCGGTCAAGGTAGTGGGAACTTGTGCATGGAGTCAGAAGAAATAGGAGGCGTTGAATGAATACTTTTCTTCAGTGTTCACCAAGGAGAGGAGCCATGTTTTTGAGGATGAGAGTGTGATACAGGCGGGTAGGCTGGAGGAGGTAAATGTTGTGAGGAAGGATGTATTAGCAATTTTGAAAAACCTGAGGGTCGGCTAGTCCCCTGGGCCCAATGGGATATATCCAAGGATTCTTTGGGAGGCAAGGGACGAGATTGCAGAGCCTTTGGCTTTGATCTTTGGGTCCTCACTATCCATGGGGATAGTGCCAGAGGACTGGAGAGTGGCAAATGGTGTTCCTCTGTTCAAGAAGGGGAATAGGAATGACCCTGATAATTATAAGCCAGTTAGTCTTACTTCGGTGGCCGGTAAGTTAATGGAAAAGGTCCTGAAGGATAGGATTTATGACCATTTGGAAAGATGCAGCTTAATCCGGGATAGTCAACATGGATTTGTGAAGGGTAAGTCTTGCCTCACAAATTTGATTGAATTCTTTGAGGAGGTAACTAAGTGTGTAGATGAAGGTAGAGCAGTTGATGTCGTATACATGGATTTTAGTAAGGCGTTTGATAAGGTTCCCCATGGTCGGCTCATGAAGAAAGTAAGGAGGTGTGGGACAGAGGGAAATTTGGCCAATTGGATAAGTAACTGGCTATCACACAGAAGACAGAGGGTGGTGGTGGATGGAAAATTTTCAGACTGGAGACCAGTTACCAGCGGTGTACCACAGGGATCAGTGTTGGGTCCTCTGCTATTTGTGATTTTTATCAATGACTTGGAGGAGGGGGCTGAAGGGTGGGTCAGTAAATTTGCTGATGACACGAAGATTGGTGGAGTAGTGGATGAGGTGGAGGGCTGTTGTAGGCTGCAAAGAGACATTGATAGGATGCAGAGCTGGGCCGAAAAATGGCAGACAGAGTTTAACCCTGATAAGTGCGAGGTGATCATTTTGGTAGAAAAAATTTGAATGCGGATTACAGGGTCAACGGCAGGGTTCTGAGGAATGTGGAGGAACAGAGAGATCTTGGGGCTCATGTCCACAGATCTCTGAAGGTTGCCACTCAAGTGGATAGAGCCGTGAACAATGCTTATAATGTGTTAGCGTTTATTAACAGGGGGCTTGAGTTTAAGAGCCGCGGGGTTATGCTGCAACTATACATGACCCTGGTGAGACCATATTTGAAAATGAAATGAAATGAAAATCGCTTATTGTCACGAGTAGGCTTCAATGAAGTTACTGTGAAAAGCCTCTAGTCACCACATTCCGGCGCCTGTTTGGGGAGGCTGGTACGGGAATCGAACCGTGCTGCTGGCTTGCTTGGTCTGCTTTAAAAGCCAGCGATTTAGCTCAGTGAGCTAAACCAGCCCCTCCATTTGGAGTATTGTGTGCAGTTCTGGTCACCTCATTATAGGAAGGATGTGGAAGCATTGGAAAGGGTGCAAAGGAGATTTACCA
Source organism: Scyliorhinus canicula (assembly GCF_902713615.1). Taxonomy (NCBI): domain Eukaryota; kingdom Metazoa; phylum Chordata; class Chondrichthyes; order Carcharhiniformes; family Scyliorhinidae; genus Scyliorhinus; species Scyliorhinus canicula. The sequence goes on from NC_052159.1 coordinate 159,388,296, forward strand.
GGATGCTGCCTGGTTTGCAGGATAGGTCTTATGAGGAACGGTTGAGGGAGCTAGGGCTTTTCTCTTTGGAGCGGAGGAGGATGAGAGGCGACTTAATAGAGGTTTATAAGATGATGAGGGGGAAAGATAGAGTGGACGTTCAGAGACTATTTCCTTGGGGGGATGTAGCTGTTACAAGGGGGCATAACTATAAGATTCAGGGTGGGAGATATAGGAGGGATGTCCGAGGTAGGTTCTTTACTCAGAGAGTGATTAGGGTGTGGAATGGACTGCCTGCTGTGATAATGGAGTCGGACACTTTAGGAACTTTCAAGCGGTTATTGGATAGGCACATGGAGCACACCAGAATGACAGGGAGTGGGATAGCTTGATCTTGGTTTCGGACAATGCTCGGCACAACATTGAGGGCTGAAGGGCCTGTTCTGTGCTGTACTGTTCTATGTTCTAGATCGAGATGTTCAAAATCATGACGGTTCTGGACAGAGTAGATGGGGAGAAACTGTTCCCATTGGTGCAAGGATCAAGAATGTGAGGACACAGATTTAAAGATAGAGGTGACATGAGGACAAATATTTTCACAGTCAGTTTCTGGAATGCACTGTCTGAGAGTGTGGTGGAGGCAGGTTCACACAGCGAGTGGTTAGGATCTGGAATGCACTGTCTGAGAATGTGGTGGAGGCAGATTCACACAGCGAGTGGTTAGGGTCAGGAATACACTGTCTGAGAGTGTGGTGGAGGCAGATTCACACAGCGAGTGGTTAGGGTCAGGAATACACTGTCTGAGAGTGTGGTGGAGGCAGATTCACACAGCGAGTGGTTAGGGTCAGGAATACACTGTCTGAGAGTGTGGTGGAGGCAGATTCACACAGCGAGTGGTTAGGGTCAGGAATGCACTGTCTGAGAATGTGGTGGAGGCAGATTCAATTGTGGCTTTCGAAATGAAATTAGAAAATAATCTGGAGAGGTTACAGGGAAAAGGTGGGCAGTGGGACTAGCTGAGTTGCTGTTGTAGCGAGCTAGCACAGAGATGATGGGCTGAACAGCCTCCTTTCCTGTAACCGTTCTATGGAAATAAGTGGTCTTTGTGGGTGGGTGTTTCTGAAGCTCAGTTTAGATGTTGCTGTGTCAGATATTAGCGAGAGGTGGGGAGTGGTGCATGGGGAAGGGATCTCCTGATTATATTTTGTTGTGTGACCTCCATGACCCAACTTTGTCTTTTCATTGCTCAGGTGGGAGAGATTCTCACAACCGGAGAGGTAATAAAAACTGTTTCACTGTAAGCAGAGGGTGAGAGAATCCAGCTGGATTAAAGTGGCACTGACGAGTACACCAGATTATAAACAGTAAAAAGTCTTCCAGCACCAGGTTAAAGTCCAACATGTTTGTTTCAAACACTAGCTTTCGGAGCAGTGCTCCGAAAGCTAGTGTTTGAAACAAACATGTTGGACTTTAACCTGGTGTTGGACTTCTTACTGTGCTCACCCCAGTCCAACGCCGGCATCTCCACATCAGATTATAAACAGGGGGCCAGAGAGGGAGGCTGCTATACTGCAGCTGGCCACAAGATGGCAGAGGCTACCCTTGATTCCTGGTACCAGGCCCCGGGGGGGGATACACTGATCTACTGTTTCAACGCAAGAAAGTTTATTTCACAGAGTTTAAAAGTTTGTCGGAACTTTCAATCCTTACTTAATGCAGCAATTTAAAATATACTTTGCAGTTGAACTATCAGTGATCATGTTGTGTGAATTGATACCAACCTCTGTGAGAGGAAGATTCTGGAAGAAATCGACCCACAATCGTCAAGTGGATCTGGGCGGTTAAGCAGCAGAAAAGCTCCTGGTTAATCCCAGATTCCAACACGGTACACAGCATCTGTACAACACCACAAAGCTCGCACAGAAATGGGGTTTTCGCTGCTTGTGTGCACAGATACAAATTGCATTTTTAAATTTGTTTTCGGGATGTGGGTGTGGCTGGTTAGGCCAGCATTTATTGCCCATCCCTAGTTACCCTTCAGAAGGTGGGGGTGAGATGCCTTTTTGAACCGCTGCAGTCCCCGAGGTGTAGGTACACCCACTGTGCTGTTAGGGAGTTCTAGGATGTTGCCCCAGCGACAGTGAAGGGACGGCGATATATTCATGTCAGGGTGGCGAGTGACTTGGAGGGGAACTTCCAGGTGGTGGGGTTCCCAGGTACCTGCTGCTCTTGTTCAGATGGTAGTGGTATTGGAAGGTTCTGTCTAAGGAACCTTGGTGAGTTCCTGCAGTGCATCTTGTAGATGGTACACACGGCTGCCACTGTTCGTTGGTGGTGGAGGGTTTGAATGTTTGTGGAAGGGGGGAGCAATCAAGCGGGGCTGCTTTGTCCTGGATGGTGTTGCACGTTTTGAGTGTTGTTGAAGCTGCGCTCATCCAAGCAAGTGGAGAGTATTGTCTTTGACCTGCCCTGGTAGCCACAGTATTTCTATGGCTGGGTCCAGTTCAGTTTCTGATTGATGGTAACCCCCAGGATGTTGATTGTGGGGGGTTCAGTGATGGTAACGCCATTGAATGTCAAGGGGCACTGGTTAGATTCTCTCTTGTTGGAGTTAGTCACTTCCTGACACGTGTGTGGTGCAAATGGAATGGGCAATAAATGCTAGCCTAGTCCCATCCTGGAACAAAGAAAATAGCTTCTTAATCTGGTTAATGGATTTGATAGTTTGGAAATGAATAATTCCAACACGTGAATCTAAACTGCTCTCCTGTGATATTGTTTCTGGTGTTTAGTGACTAGTGCAGTTTCTCCGGATGGAGGACTGCCTGAATCATTCTGCCCCCTGGTGTCACCCATCAAAATCTACACAACCGGGAAAAGGGGTAAACAGAAATATGTCTGAGTAAATTCCAGGGTGTTTTTAGCACATTAGGAAATGTTTGTATAATCCTGGCTCCTTCCATTTTAGTGATCGGCATGTTCCAGGTCTGTATGAGACGATTCACCATCTATTAACTCCTGTAAGCAGAATTCATGTCTCCCATGAACTGGACATTCTTGCTTCGCAATATAATGCATGGCCCAAATAAATACTTAATAAGCATCACTTTGAAGAATCTGAAAGTGCTTGACTGCCAATCTTTAAAAAATGTGGTCACTAATGTAACATAGGGGGCGGCACAGTGGTTAGCACTGCTGCCTCACACTGGCACAGTGGTTAGCACTGCTGCCTCACACTGGCCAGTGGTTAGCACTGCTGCCTCACACTGGCACAGTGATTAGCACTGCTGCCTCATAGCATCAGGGACCCGGGTCCAATTCCAGCCTTGGGTGACTGTGCGGAGTCTGCACGTTCTCCCCGTGTCTGGGTGGGTTTCCTCCGGGTGCCTCCCACAATCAAGACATGCAGGTTAGGTGGATTGGCCACAATAAATTACCCCTTAATTTGCCTGTGTGAGGGTGTGGCTGTGCTTGATGTGATATAATTGCCCCTCAAGCTAGAAGCCCCTGGCAACAGAATAGTGCCCTGTTTGAGGAATAATTCGCTACAGAAATGGATGAAAGTTTGGTTTATGCACTCTCTGGGTGTGGAAAGATTGAGAGACTGTGACGTAGGAAATTTGGGAACCTGAATCTGTGTCTGTAAATTCACATGCACATAAATCCAGGAAGATGCATCCAAGTGTAAACCAACAGAATTCTTAACCGGAAATATAGGATGGAACAGAAAGCGATTTTCACAGTGAGATATTCATGTCTACGTTGTTAGATATATAACACCCATCTGCTTGTCCTCTTGAAAGACTAAAATTGCCAAAGACAGTGGCCTTAAAGAGCAAATCTGGTCTGACTCGTATTGTTCCATCCTCCAAATCTGATCCTCTGAGGTGTTGAGAGCTCGGGGTCGATCTCTGACCCTTCTATGTTCTTTCAGCTGGGGACAGACCAGTGACCCACTGACCTGAATTCAAACCCAGCACCTGGAAGTGAAATGTCATCTTCACTATGGAAGCGACAGCAAGATGATCCATTTCTCTGAGAACTCGGCTGTGGCAGGAGACTCCTAGGGTGACAGCAGCAATGCTTTTGGGATGTCCTCAAATCATCTCTGCTGACTCCTGGGAAGACCCCGGGAAGACCCCTGGTTTGTGACTGACCAAACTGGTTTATTCGGGAAGGCACTGAACACATTGTCTGGATACTTGCAGTTTGTTCCTGTTTATTCTCTTCTTTCCCTTTCTTTTATTTTTAATGTTACGTTTTTGATCCATGGATGACTTATGGAGATGTGCCTTTAATTCAAGAAGCCTGTGCTGGTTTGAACAGGAGACCACAGACACCAATGGTAGGGATTGGTTGGGACTCAGTTTGATTGATTTGCCTGGTGGCCAATGAATTGGCCCAAAAGGCTGTGTTCTGCCTGGTAACAGGCGGTGATTGGATGTGATCCCACGGAAATGTTTTCAGAGTCACGCGGTTCCATTTTGGTGGAAGGGAGTGTCTCAAAATAGAGAAATTTGACTACTGGTGTTCCACAGGGATCCGTGCTCGGACCACTGTTGTTTGTGATATACATAAATTATCTGGACAAAGGTATAGGTGGTCTGATGAGCAAGTTTGCAGATGATACTAAGATTGGTGGAGTTGCAGATAGCGAGGCGGACTGTCAGAGAATACAGCAAAATATAGATAGATTGGAGAGTTGGGCAGAGAAATGGCAGATGGAGTTCAATCCAGGCAAATGCGAGGTGATGCATTTTGGAAGATTTAATTCAAGAGCGGACTATACGGTCAATGGAAGAGTCCTGGGGAAAATTGATGTGCAGGGAGATCTGGGAATTCAGGTCCATTGTACCCTGAAGGTGGCAACGCAGGTCGATAGAGTGGTCAAGAAGGCATACAGCATGCTTGCCTTCATCAGACGGGGTATTGAGTACAAGAGTCGGCAGGTCATGTTACAGTTGTATCGGACTTTGGTTAGGCCACATTTGGAATACTGCGTGCAGTTCTGGTCACCACATTACCAGAAGGATGTGGATGCTTTAGAGAGTGTGCAGAGGAGGTTCACCAGGATGTTGCCTGGTATGGAGGGTGCTAGCTATGAAGAAAGGTTGAGTAGATTAGGATTGTTTTCATTGGAAAGACGGAGGTTGAGGGGAGACCTGATTGAGGTCTACAAACTTATGAGAGGTATGGACAGGGTGGATAGCAACAAGCTTTTTCCAAGAGTGGGGGTGTCAATTACAAGGGGTCATGATTTCAAGGTGAGAGGGGGAAAATTTAAGGGAGATGTGCGTGGAAAGTTTTTTACGCAGAGGGTGGTGGGTGCCTGGAACGCTTTGCCAGCGGAGGTGGTAGAGGCGGGTACGAAAGCATCATTTAAGAAGCATCTAGACAGGTATATGAACGGGTGGGGAAGAGAGAGAAGTAGGCCTTGGAAAATAGGCAACAGGTTTAGATAAAGGATCTGGATCGGCGCAGGCTGGGAGGGCCGAAGGGCCTGTTCCTGTGCTGTAATTTTCTTTGTTCTTTCCACCCCTTTGTCTGTGTGTGGGTAGAGGGTGGGACAGTTAAAAGGGGTAGTAGGTTATTGTCATCTTGTTGTATTTACTGATGCTTCATAATAGCTCTTGGTATAAATAAACAGTAATCGTGTTTTCATAGAATTTATAGTGCAGGAGACCATTCGGCCCATCGAGTCTGCACCGGCTCTTAGAAAGAGCGCCCGACTTAAGCCCATGCCTCCACCTTATCCCCGTAACCCCAGTTAACCTTTTTGGACACCAAGGGGAATTTATCATGGCCAATCCACCTAACCCACACATCTTTGGATTGTGGGAGAAAACAGGAGCACCCGGAGTAAACCTACGCAAACACGGGGAGAACGTGCAGACTCCACACCCACAGTGACCGAAGCCGGGAATCGAACCTGGGACCCTGGAGCTGTGAAGCAACTGTGCTAACCACTGTGCTACCGTGCTGCCCTGTTTTAACTTACAAACCTGGTGATTGTAATTACTGGGCAGCCAAGGGCCAAACACTTTGGGTATTTTTATAAGAATTATTGGTTAATTCACTTGTGCTGTGACATCTGGGACGGGGGTGGGGCTGGAATTGACTGTATCCTAGCCCAGGGTGTCAACATCGAGACCTCATCGGGAACACAAAGAGGCAAAGTTGAGATGTTAGAGGGAATGCACAAGCCTCGAACTACCTCATCTACCCAACCTTACCTGCCCCACATGTGGCAGACTGTCAGATCACACTTTGGACTCATGAGACATCTCAGAACACATCGATCCAGCGTGGAGTCAAATCACCCTCCATTCTGCAGTGTTGCCTTTTTTAACGAGATCTCACAAGTGCTGGGGATAGTCCAAAAGCACCCTGACGTTAATGGTGTTCACTGATGTGTAACGTTCTCAATACCACCCCATTTGTTTAAACCAGATCAGAGGACAAACCTTCAAAGACTTTCTTGTGGGATTTCAGACTCCTGGATGGCTTGTGGGTTAACCCTTTGTCACTTGAATTTAGCTTTTTTTTTTAACATCAGGAACATAATATAAATTGAACCACAAATGCTTTCTTGACCAGAGCAGTAAAACTCTCAAGATGTCACCCCGAGGTTTTCAAAAACCGGGAAAGAAATAGCAAGATGTGGTTGGCTATTTTTCATATCATAAACGTTTGATTGTGCGAAATGATGATTCACATAAGAGAATAGAATTATCGGCATGGGATGTCACCAATATATTTTTATTGTAGTTCTGAAAACCCATCACAAAGATACGAATCCAACAAACTTGCGCAATGTTCTTGTTTCAATGAAAACTGTGAACTGACAGAAACAATCACTCAGGGATTTTATGAAAATAATGACTTTGGAAGACATGTTTTAACAGTTTTGTGAAAAAAAACTTTATTTCATCTGTTCGACACCAATTGCTTTACAAAAACTAGGAAAAGCCTCAGATGTATCTTAATGAAAATGTAAAACATGCAATAAGCGGATAGATAATTACAAGGATAATTTTGATGCATGTGGTTAGAGGCTGAAATTGATGGAATTAAACATTTTATTTTTATAGGCGCAACTATCAATTAAAATATGAAAATAATGACATGAAAACACAAAACTTTCAATTTTCTAACACGTACAATATTGACTTTCTTGCCGATTTAACCATCACAATGTAAAAAAACAAATGTCATGTGAAAGCTGCTTAAAGATCCACAGACTGGAAATGACTGAAATGTAACCAGTGGCAGTTAATTTAAGTGGGGAACCACGCAGAATAGCAAAAAAAGGCTTTAATTACACAAATGTGTCTTTAAATGAATCCACTTTTTAACATATTGAAAACATGTAACTGTTAAACACCATAACATACACCAACAGGTTCTCCAAAACAACTGTACCGTTATTCAGCTGTAACCTATCAACAAGGAACTTAAAATGGTAATGCGTGTCCTAAAGCACGGGAGGCAGAACCCTCACCCTCATATTTACACCTGTATGAAAATGAAAATCGCTTATTGTCACGAGTAGGCTTCAATGAAGTTACTGTGAAAAGCCCCTAGTCGCCATATTCCGGCGCCTGTCCGGGGAGGCTGGTACGAGAATCGAACCGTGCTGCTGGCCTGCTTTAAAAGCCAGCGATGTAGCTGAGTGAGCTAAACCAGCCTGTAATTCAGGCAGAAGGTTTCATTCCAAAGGCAGAAATAAAGCAGTTAAGTTTTTGTGATAAGTTTTTGCAGCAATTTTGTTTATCTGGTACCTGCCCAGTCAGTTAGTTACTGAATTCAACCCCTGGTCAGATTTGAACTGAGTTGCTCACTTGTATAACCAGGGGACAGGCTTTTCAACAACTAAAAATCACTGTGAACATTACCCCAAAACTTAAATAGCCCAGGTGAGGAAATATTCACTGATTAAAATGCATCAAATCAAAACATTACTGTAGGAAATTAAAACTTAAATCCTTCCTAACGGCACAATGGGTGTACCTACACCACACGGCTTTGACCATCTTAAGGGCAATTAGGGATGGCCAGTAAAAATGCCGGCCCAGACAGTGATGCCCACATTCCATCAAAGAATAAAAAATCTCAGTGCAGCCTGTTTAAATGACAGGTTTTGTCCCAAATGTTCAAATGACATTAATGATCCCATTTGAACAAGAGAGATATTTATAACTGCTATCTTTTTACAATTTGCTTAGCTGCTCCAGGTGGGTCAATTTAATCCAGTGACAAATATTAACTCTGCTGAGGTTAACAATTGTTCTTGAACAGGGTTGAGGGGCTGAATGGCCTCCTCCTGTTCCTCTGCAATGCTCCTCCTAATCTACTTACCCCAATTAAAGCTTCCGTTTTTAACAAGACGTTACCATTTTAAATTTAAATACAAAAATATAAACAAACGTACAGGCATTTCATTTAATCCTGCTGGTGAATAAAATCAGTGTGGCCAATGAGAGAGCAGCAACAACGCAGCACCTGTGAAGCAACATTTGCAGTAATCTGTTTACGAGCCATGGAAGAGGTGAACAGCACTGTAAACAGCATTATTATAGCTCTGCTCCACCTTAATAGAACTGGAATGTTCCAGGATACTGTTCAGATCCGGGATACTTTCAGCCGTGTCTCCAAAGCCGTGATAGTGGCCGTACTGCAGTGGGTCATGGTCTTCGAGGCTCCCAGCTGGGTAGCAAGATGGTAACATTGGCTTGCCAGCTACACAGCTGCCAGGGCTCCCGTTGTGATGCAGCGACCCACACGTCTCCCACAGCGGCTGGGCACTGTGAGCGGCTCCATCTGTCTGAAATCCACTTCCATTACAGGAGGTCAGGGAGGGGGCGATGCTGAAACCGCCAGTCAATTCAGACCCTCCGATGGAGATGTTCACCCCAACTGGAGACAAGCTGGAGCTGTGGAAGGATCCGTTTGTGACGAGCCGATTGGTCAACACGTTCTCCCCGTAGTTAGAGCCGTCCATATCTGTGGTGAGATACACACTGATCACAGCACCGGAACATCTCAGGGTCATTTTAAAATGCCACCTGACCCCATTTGTGCCAGTTGGGGTAAGGGGCCGGGCATGGGGTTAGGGGTGAGGCACAGGGTTAGGGGTGAGGCAGGGATTGGGAATGAGGTAGTGGGTTGGGGGGCAGGGGGTTGGGGGTGAAGCAGTGGATTGGGGTGGGGGGAGTTGGGGCGAGGCTGGGGGCTAGAGGGTGGCAGGGGGCTGGGAGAGGGAGGATGGCCAGGCAGCCCCGTTGCTATTAGCGATGGCGTCTCACACTGATTTGACGAGTTTGATGTTGTGACAGTGTAAGGTTAGCCCCTGTCCCTCTCCACCACTTCCCGATTCTAAGACTGAGCTTTGGAATTGTTCAAACATAAACTGGGGTCAGACTGGTGAATCGTGAGTTTTTTTTGTTTTACATTTGGGTAGCACAGTGGTTCGCACTGCTGCCTCACAGCTCCAGGGTCCCAGGTTCAATTCCGGCCTTGGGTCACTGTCTGTGCAGGGTCTGCACGTTCTCCCCATGTCTGTGTGAATTTTCTCCGGTTTCCTCCCACAGTCCAAAGACGTGCAGGTTAGGTGGATTGGCCATGATAAATTGCCCTTAGTGTGCAAAGGTGTGCTGGTTAAGTGGGGTTACATGGATAGGGCAGGGGAATGGGCCTAGGTAGGGTGCTCTTTCAGAGGGTCAATGCACTCGATGGGCTGAATGGCTTCCTTCTGCACTGTAGGGATTCTATGTCTAGTCTCTGTGCTCTGTTCTGTACAAATACAGCAATAGTTTAGTTTATAGAGTGAGTTTAACTGAGATAAGGGGTGGAATTCATTGCCCTTCCTGCGGCCTGGTAGGGCTGTGGGGAAGGGGGGGGGGGGGGAGGGGGTCTGGCTTTCTGCCTTTGCCCCAATGCCCCATGGCACAGGGTTGCCAACCGTCCAGGATTGGCCTGGAGTCTCCAGGTATTGCGAATCGATCCCCTATTCCTCCATATCACTTGCCAGTGGCCTGGGTCAGTTCACTGACCTCGGGCCTTTGGTGTTCGGATTATGAGCGAACAGCCACAGCCTCCATCACAGCTGCATAATCAGAACATAGGAAATAGCGCAGGAGGCCACTCTGCCCTTCTAACCTACTGCACTGTTCGCAGATCTACCTCAATGCCATCTTCCCGCAATATCTCCAAACCCCTTGATGTCTTTTGCATTTTGAAATCTATCGATCTCTGCTTTGGGCGGACTCAGTGACTGAGCCTCCTCAGCCTCTGGCACAGAGAATTCCAAAGATTCATCACCCTCTGAATGAAGAAATTCTTCCTCATCTCAGCCCTAAATGGCCTGCTCCTTATTCTGAGACGGTCCCCTGGTTCTAGAACTGCCTCAGCCTGGGGAAACATCCTTCCTGCATCTACCCTGTTGAGCTCTGTAATCATTTTATACACTTCAATGGGGTCACACCTCATTCTTCTAAACTCCAGAGAACATAGGCCCAGCTCCTCAATCTTTCCACCATAGCCATTCTCCCCCCAAAGGAGGCAACGTGGGCCCCTCTCCGGCCCTCCAGCCGCCGGGTGGGACCCCTGTCACTCTCACCAAGTCTCCACCGCTGGGCGGGACCTTGTCACTTTCACCGACTCTTCAGTTGCCGGTGAAACCCCCATCAAATACCACCCAAGAAGACCGACTAAAAGCTTTGGTTAAAGAGATGGCTTTGAATAATGTTTTCTTAAAATGGTGGAGAGACAATTGGACAAGGGAGGGATTTAGGGAGAGGAGCTTGTGGAGGGGAATTGGGGAGGAGTATCGGGGAGGGGGTATCTGGGAGGGAGTATCGGGGAGTGGGTATCGGGGAGGGGGAGTGGGGAGGGGTATCAGGGAGGGGGTATCGGGGAGGGGGTGTCGGGGAGGGGGTGTCGGGGAGGGGGTGTCGGGGAGGGGGTGTCGGGGAGGGGGTGTCGGGGAGGGGGATTGGGGAGGGGTATCCGGGAGGGAGTATCGGGGTGAGGGTATCTGGGAGGGAGTATCGGGGAGTGGGTATCGGGGAGTGGGTATCGGGGAGGAGGAGTGGGGAGGGGTATCGGGGAGGGGGTATCGGGGAGGGGGAGTGGTATCCGGGAGGGGGTGTCGGGGAGGGGGTATCGGGGAGTGGGTATCGGGGAGGGGGAGTGGGTATCGGGGAGGGCTATCGGGGAGGGGGTATCGGGGAGGGGAGTGGTATCCGGGAGGGGGTGTCGGGGAGGGGGTATAGGGGATTGAGTTCGGGGAGGGGGTATAGGGACTGGGTTCGGGGAGGGAGATTGGAAAGGGATTTCGGGGAGGGGGTATCGGGGAGGGGTATAGGGGAGGAGGTATAGGGTATTGGGTATGGGGATTGGGTATAGGGGAGGGGGATTTGGGAGGGGTATCGGGGAGGGGGTATCGGGGAGGCGGTATAGGGGATTGGGTATAGGGGATTGGGTATAGGGGAGGGGGATTGGGGAGGGATTTCGGGGAGGGGTATCGGGGAGGCGGTATAGGGGATTGGGTTCGGGGAGGGGGTATAGGGGATTGGGTTCGGGGAGGGGGATTGGGGAGGGATTTCAGAGAGGGGGAGTGGGGAGGGGGTATAGGGGACTGGGTTCGGGGAGGTATTTCGGGGAGGGGTATCGGGGAGGGGGTATAGGGGACTGGGTTTGGGGAGGGATTTCGGGGAGGGGGTATCGGGGAGGGGGTATAGGGGACTGGGTTCGAGGAGGGGGATTGGGGAGGGATTTCGGGGAGGGGTATTGGGGAGGGGGTATAGGGGACTGGGTTCTGGGAGGGGGATTGGGGAGGGATTTCAGAGAGGGGGAGTGTGTATAGGGGACTGGGTTCGGGGAGGGGGTATAGGGGACTGGGTCTGGGGAGGGATTTCGGGGAGGGGGTATAGGGGACTGGGTGCTGGGAGGGGGTATAGGGGACTGGGTTCTGGGAGGGGGATTGGGGAGGGATTTCGGAGAGGGGGGAGTGGGGAGGGGTATGGGGAGGGGCGGTAGGGCTGAGATGGCTAATGGTTGTCATTATTGGTCTGTGCACAGAGAAAGGTCAGAATTGGGGGGTGCCAGAGGGGATTAGCTACATCAAGACTAACAACTGTTATTGGAGAATTCAATATTCAAGACAAGTAAATAAATTCAGTTACAGTATAGGATGGAGCAAGAGAATGGTAGAAATGTTTCAAAAATATTCAGCACTGAATGGCCTTTTAATAGTAGCTGAGTCCAACAACAAACAGAAAAACAAATTCATTCTTTTTCTGTCGTTTTCGGTCTCGCCGTTGGATGTCAGTAGAGGAATCAGATAGGCGGACTCTGGTTTCCATAATCTTCCCCTTTAATAGGGAATTGGAGGAGGATCTGAAATGGGGCTCTGGCCATCGTGTTTTGCCTTGTCACTGAGTGGGTATAATACCAGTATCTACAAACAAACAGGAGCAAAATGGATAATCACAGAGAGCCAAACTCTCAGCAGGCTGCGTCTGGCAAGACTGCGACTGGGGTGAGTTCCCGTCCATCCTGTATCAAGGGTGGAAATAATTACTCCTAAATCACCAGTCTGTTGAACAAATATTTGGCCACTGCACCCGAGGTGCGATAAACTGCCTCAATGGGATTATCAGCTGCCACTCTGACCCATTCCACTGTTCACCTTGTCCAGCAATATTCCCAGCCCCGTGGCAATGTGAGGAATTGTGATGTTCACGTTTCAGTAGATAGGCTGAAAGGAATTATAAAAGGATTTTCTACTTTTCTTTCAGAGAACATGTTGAAACAATAAATATTCAAGTAGTGTTTCAGTCCATCTGCAATTTAGTTTGGAAACCAGATCAAGCTGTGATTTGCAGTTAATTTTAACCTGAATTACATAAATCTGCCTGTGCAATACTTCCCCATCTACAAAAGCAATCAGGAACATTGTGAGCATGCTACATCGTCCGGTACAAAATCTTATTCATGGTGAACTTCTGTTGCACGCCAATCTATTTATTCCGCACACACAGTTTTTCAGTTTGTGACACAAAATAGTTTCTCCTGGGAGAAATTTAAAACTCTAAAGGTCAGTAACATCTTTTTGGTCACCTTCAGTAAATATTCTTGTGGTAGTCTGTGTAGAGGTATTACGGTACCTAGTAATGCTGGAACACCATTGGTAGATAATGTATGTTTTCGATTGGTCGAGCCTGTATGGTAGCTCCGCCCTGCAAGGCGGGGTATAAGAGCCCGTGCCACCCCAGCAGCTTCCTTTCTGTACCTGAGCTGCTGGGGAAACAGCTAGCTTATTAAGGCCTTCAGTTGGACTACAACCTCGCTTTAGTAGTCATTGATTGTGCATCAATTTAATAAGCTAGATTTAAAGAATGGAGCTACGAATCAAGCTGGAGTGTCTGCAACTCAGCCCCCACGCAATAAACTCGGCGGCGACTTTCAAGCAGTGGCTGGCATGCTTCCTCGGAACGGCAGAAAACACACCCACAAGAGAACAGAAACTACAGATCCTGCTCTCGAGGGTGAGCCCAGAAGTCTACACCCTCATCGTGGACGCGGACGACTTCAATGCCGCGATGGAGTTGCTGAAAGGACATTACATTCTCCCTGTGAATCAGGTCTACGCCCGGCATCTACTAGCAACGAGGGGCCAAATTCCCGGTGAGTCACTAGAAGAATTATATCGTGCGCTCCTAGTGTTGGGGAGAAACTGCAGCTGCTCGCAGGTTTCAGCAAACGACCACACTGAACTGTTGATTCGGGACCCTTTCGTTGCAGGTATGCTGTCCTCTCAAATCCGCCAGCGTTTGCTGGAGAAAGAAACTCTAGGCCTCAAGGAGGCTCGGGCCCTTGCCGGCTCCCTGGATGTGGCCTCCCGAAACGCCCACGCCTACGCACCCGACCGTGCGGCAGCCTGCTGGGCAGCGTGGAATCCCTCTGCAGCCGACTCCGAGGCAATGCCCCACACTCCCCCACAAGCTTGCACTGCAAGACGGCCCAGCAACCCCAGGGAGCCCCGCTTCCATTTTTGCGGGGAAGCCAAACACCCCCGACAGCGCTGCCCAGCCCGTTCGGCCACATGTAAAGGGAGCGGCAAAAAGGGCCATTTCGTGGCGGTATGCCAGGCCCGGGCGGTCGCTGCGGTCTTGGGAAGCGAATGAGGACCGCCACTACAACCCTCTCCACGGGCCCCTTGCAGCCAGCGAACGCCGCCATCTTCCTCTTCCAGGGCCACGTGTGGCCTCAGGGCGCCACCATCTTGTTCCGCGGACACTGCGTGCGATGGATGGGCACCTCCATCTTGTGCACCCACAGCCACGTGCGATTAGTGGGTGCCGCCATCTTGGATGGACTCCCAGGACCCCAGGGCAGATGACCACGCACTGCCCGATGAGAACACCCAGCCGCTGCCACGTTTAGCCTCGGTGACCCTGGACCAGTCTCGGCCTTGAACACTCTCAACTGCTACTACAACGGTGCTAATCAACGGACACGAGACGTCCTGCTTAATCGACTCTGGGAGCACGGAGAGCTTCATACACCCCGACACGGTAAGGCGCTGTTCTCTCCCTGTCCACCCTGTTAATCAAAAAATCTCCCTGGACTTCGGTTCCCACTCAGTAGAGATAAAGGGATTCTGTGTAGCAAACCTCACGGTCCAGGGAAGGGAGTTCAAAAATTACCGGCTCTACGTCCTCCCCCACCTCTGCACAGCCACACTTCTAGGGTTGGACTTCCAGTGCAACCTCCAAAGTCTAGCTTTCAAATTGGGCGGCCCTATACCCCCTCTCACTGTCTGCAGCCTCGCGACCCTCAAGGTCGATCCGCCTTCCCTGTTTGTGAACCTCACCCCGGATTGCAAACCCGTCGCCACCAGGAGCACACGGTACAGTGCCCAGGACCGGATCTTTATTAGGTCAGAGGTCCAACGGCTGCTGAGGGAAGGAGTTCATTGAAGCTAGCAACAGTCCCTGGAGAGCTCAGGTGCTGGTGGTAAAGACCGGGGAGAAGAATAGGATGGTCATCGACTACAGTCAGACCATCAACAGGTTTACGCAGCTGGACGCGTACCCTCTCCCCCGTATATCCGACCTGGTAAACAGGATCGCGCAATACAAGGACTTCTCCACGGTGGACCTTAAGTCTGCCTACCACCAGCACCCCATCCGCACGAGTGACCGCAAGTACACTGCCTTTGAGGCAGATGGGCGGCTCTACTACTTTTTCAGGGTTCTTTTCGGTGTCACTAATGGGGTCTCGGTCTTCCAGCGAGAGATGGACCGAATGGTTGACCGATACGGTTTAAGGGCAACATTCCCATATCTCGATGTCACCATCTGCAGCCATGACCAGCAGGACCACGGCACCAACCTCCGAAAATTCCTCCAGACCGTGAAAATCCTTAACCTTGCGTATAACAAGGATAAATGTGTGTTTAGCACTGACCGCCTAGCCATCCTCGGCTACGTAGTGCGAAATGGAGTTATAGGCCCCGACCCGGAACGCATGCGCCCCCTTATGGAGCTCCCCCCTCCCTCACTGCTCCAAGGTCCCTGAAGCGCTGCCTAGGTGTTTTTTCTTACTACGCCCAGTGGGTTCCCAACTATGCAGACAAGGCCCGTCCTCTGATCCAATCCACAGTCTTTCCCCTGTCGATAGAGGCCCGCCAGGAATTCAGCCGCATCAAAGCAGACATTGCAAAGGCCACAATGCACACCATCGCCGAGTCCCTCCCCTTCCAGGTTGAGAGCGACACGTCCGACGTAGCTCTGGCGGCCACCCTCAACCAAGCGGGCAGACCCGTGGCCTTCTTCTCACGTACCCTCCATGCTTCCGAAATCCGCCACTCCTCAGTCGAAAAGGAGGCCCAGGCCATAGTAGAAGCTGTGCGACATTGGAGGCATTACCTGGCCGGCAGGAGATTCACTCTCCTCACTGACCAACGGTCGGTCGCCCTTCATGTTCGATAATGCACAGCGGGGCAAGATAAAAAAACGATAAGATTTTGCGGTGGAGGATCGAACTCTCCACCTATAACTACGAGATCTTGTATCGTCCCGGGAAGCTAAACGAGCCTCCTGATGCCCTGACCCGCGGCACATGTGCCAACGCACAAGTGGACCGCCTCCGAGCCCTCCACGAGGACCTCTGCCACCCGGGGGTCACTCGCTTCTTCCATTTTGTCAAGACCCACAACCTGCCCTACTCCATCGAGGAGGTCAGGACAGCCAGCAGGAATTGCCAAATCTGTGCGGAGTGCAAGCCGCACTTCTACCGGCCAGTGAAAGCGCATCTGATAAAGACTTCCCGTCCCTTTGAACGCCTCAGCATGAACTTCAAAGGTCCCCTCCCCTCCACCGACCGCAAAACGTACTTCCTGAACGTGATTGACGAGTACTCCCGATTCCCATTCGCCATCCCCTGCCCCGACATGAGCAACCACCATCATTAAAGCCCTCCACAGCATTTTTTCCCTGTTCAGATTCCCGGCTTACATACATAGTGATAAGGGGTCCTCCTTTATGAGCGATGAACTGCGTCAATTCCTGCTCAGCAAGGGCATTGCCTCGAGCATGATGGCCAGTTACAACCCCCGGGGTAACGGACAGGTAGAGAGGGAGAACTGTACGGTCTGGAAGACCGTCCTACTGGCCTTAAGGTCCAGAAAGCTCCTAGTCTCCCGCTGGCAGGGAGTCCTCTCGGATGCCCTCCACTCCATCCGGTCCCTGCTCTGCACCACGACCAACCAAACACCTCACGAACGTCTCCTTGTTTTCCCCAGTAAGTCCTCCACTGGGACCTCGCTCCCGACCTGGCTGGCAGCCCCCGGACCCATCCTGCTCCGAAAACACGTGTGGGTGCACAAGTCCGATCCGTTGGTCGAGAGGGTCCATCTTCTCCACGCTAACCCCCAGTACGCCTACGTGGTGTACCCCGACGGCCAACAAGACACCCTACGAGACCTGGCGCCCGCTGGATCCCCACGCACACCCCCGCCACCAGTTCCACCCACCATCCCACCGGTGCACCTTACAGCTGCCTCCTTCCCAGGAGGATCAGTTCTTCCGCCGGCTCCGTCTAGGCCCCCCCCCCCCCCGCCCACCGACGTACCCCGCAGACGCACCCCGCAGACACTCCCTTCCCAGGTCAATCAGCTTCCCCACCGGCCCCGTCTCGGCCCCCCCGCCCACCCCCCCGCCCACCGACGCACCCCGCAGACGCACCCCGCAGACACTCCCTTCCCAGGTCAATCAGCTCCCCCACCAGCGCCGTCTAGGGGTGTTGAAGCTGCCACAGGGATCGAAGCCACGCTCCCGGAGTCACAGACACCCGAACCTCTACCAGCGTCACCACCGAAGCTTCTACGATCAGAGGACGACCAGGGCCCCCGATCGACTGATTGCTTCATTTTAACGTGTATATAGTTAACTGTAAAATTGTAAATAGTTACGAGAATAAGGCAAAACGCTGTACGGAGGCATTACGGTACCTCCATAACCATAACTTCTACCATGTTACCATGTTGTAATACCAAGCCACCACCCCCGCCGGACTCTTTTTTTAACAGGGGATGAATGTGGTAGTCTGTGTAGAGGTATTACGGTACCCAGTAATGCTGGAACACCATTGGTAGATAATGTATGTTTTCTATTGGTCGAGACTGTATGGTAGCTCCGCCCTGCAAGGCAGGGGTATAAGAGCCCGTGCCGCCCCAGCAGCTTCCTTTCTGTACCTGAGCTGCTGGGGGAAACAGCTAGCTTATTAAAGCCTTCAGTTGGACTACAACCTCGCTTTAGTAATCATTGATTGTGCATCAATTCTCACCGGCTCAATTAAGCTAAAGTTCCTTTGTGGATATTCAATAACAAAGTATCACCAATATCGGATGGCCAGCTGGATTTATATAGCACCTTTACTGTAGAAACCAGTTCAAACCTACTTCCACGGCAAAGTAAGGAAAAATAATTCAGTGGTTAACAAAAACAATGGGGCTGTAATGTTCACCAAAAGCTGTGCAACACAGAGGCAGAAGAGTTTGGTTCCTAAATAGCTGAAGGTTCCTGCGACAGTTCTGAGGTAAAGCAGGTGGGATAGACAGCACAGAGCAATGGACAGATAGGGGCTGGGAGGGTAGCACAAGTTTATACAGACTGCAAGAGGCAGGGCACTGGAGAAATCTAAACACAGGGACTAGAATTTTAAATGTGAAAACCTGGAGTTGATGCCAATGGCATGGTTATTCAGAGTGGACAAACGAGAAGGACAAAGGCAGCAGAAGCTTGGATGGGTTCAAGTTTATGGGAGATTTACTCAGAACTAATGAAAATTATCATTTTATTTCTTGGAAACTACAATTTTGCAGTAGCAATGTCCTAAAGTGTCCAACAAGAGTGTCATCAATATTTTGACACCAAGCCACAGGTGACATCAGGACAGCTGAGCAAAAGCTTCATCAAAGAACAAGATTATAAGAAGCATTTTTAAAATAGAGAGGTGAGGAGATCTCATAAGGGAAATTCACACTTCGGACCAAAGGAGGCCATAGGTAACGCTATCAATGGGGGGGGGGGGGGGGGTGGATATTAAAATCAGGGGGTGCGCAAGAGGCCAGAACGGGAGGAATTTGCAGTGATGGAGGAAGGGTGGAGGTTATGGCGAGATCTGAAGATAAGGAGGGTGTCTTAAACTTTTAAACTGATCGCAGCAATAAAGAGCTTTCCTTTGTACAATATGGAATGGAAATAAAACAAGGTTTCTGTAGATTCCTGTACAAGTTAATTGTAAACTTTCCTAGTGTGTGCAGTGTGTCAGCAAAGTACTGGGGTCATAACTGGAATTGTCCACATTATGAATGCAGGTTGTGAGGGGAGAAAGAGTGCTAAATGGAGAATGCATTTACCCCATTCCATGCTCAAACAGGGAAATTTCCCAACATCCCAATCACTTTTACCAAACATGTTAGTGACAGGAGAACCTCTCGGGTGCCTTCTCTGGCCTGAGAACAGTGAGAAGCATTAGAGAGAAGGGAGGAAGGATAATAGGATAAATAATGAAATTAGCTGGATTAATGGGCTGGAACATGTTAGTTAGACATTAATATCTCTTTATTGTTGCAACACCGAGTTCAGAAAAGCAACACAAGTACAAAATTATTGGAAGAGGTGTAGATGAATTCATTTCACATACTTCAGCTTAAACAAACATTTTGTACTTGGAACGAAAGTCGATAACAAAGTTATATTCAATCCTTTCAAAGAGACTTAAGTTACACATTATCAAACTAACCAGAGACACACCCATTACCTATACCTTGAAGTTAATGTTTGTTTTGCCCACTTTACACACATGTTCTCTTCACAGATGCTGACTGATTCCATTATTTTCTGGCAATTAATTATCTCAAAGCCATTTGCAGCTCACAATGTTTTAAACAGCTTACACGTGCGACCAAGAAGAGTATCTACGAATCTGAATAAAAATATTTACCAAAAGTGTCCTTTCTCTGAAAGAATGATGTTGTCTGCAGAGAAAATTATGGAAATAAAATAATTGCGCATCAAATGATGAAAACCTTTCCTAATTACCGTCCTGCCTGGGTTAGGCACTGGGCAAAGACAATGGGATTAGCCCTGCCAACCTTCCAGATCCCGTTTATAAAAAGGCTGATGTCTTGGACCACAACCTAATCCTTTGATTGCAGAGTCCGAGAGCTGTCAACACAGAAAGAGCAATATCTGCACCTTGCACAATTCAGAAGCAAAGGGACGAAGGGCAGGGAAAGAGTGAGAGGTAAATAGAGAGCTCATACTTTACCCCTGGAACGGGAAGGTCCATTTTATGGTCGGGAACTGAACATTCATCCAGATTTCAGCATAGTTAAATCTTTTATAAATTTAGCGTACCCAATTAATTTTTTCCAATTTAAGGGGCAATTTAGTGTGGCCAATCCACCTGCCCTGCACATCTTTGGGATGTGGGGGTCCAACCCACGCAATTACGGGGAAAATGTGCAAACTCCACACGGACAGTGTCGCAGAGCCGGGATCAAACCTGGGTCCTCGGCACTGTGAGGCAGCAATGCTAACCACTGCGCCACCGTGCTGCCCTATAGATAAATTAAATCTGTTACTTTCATAACTGTACTAAATTTGTTAGGCTTTTACATTAAGAGTCATATAAACTATGGGCGGGACTTATCGAGCACCCCACCGCTGTTTTTCAGCGGCCCGCCAGCGGAATCTACCGATCCCGATTGTCAACGGCATTTCCCGGTGATAACACACCTCGTTGCCGGGAAGCCCGTGCGGCGGCTTGGGACTGGAATTTCTCGCCGTCATGAACAGCCGGTAAATCCCGGCCAAATTTTAGAGGTGGTAAACTAAATGCCACATCCTGCTTAAAGTTCAGGTCACACCTGGACAGAAATATTTTTAACTGTTGATTTATCAAGACAAGAATGTTGAGTGAAAATATAAAGATAATCCAAAATGCTGCCGTAACCCATCTCCGGGTCATCACAGACTGGCACAGCACAAAAACCAGGTGCAACACCCCCTGGTTCAATTGCCCATCATCCAGCATCAGTGAGACTATCACCCAGTGAGAATACAGCAGCAAGCCTGTTAGCCAGCCACATTCTGTTCTCAGTATATTGTACTTTAGTTTGTATTATAAATATCTAACCTAACCATTGAAAACCATTTCAAATTAAATTTGAATTTATTAACTAATGTTAAGTTTTTATATTAATTGAAATGTATGTATTGTCCAGTGAGGGGAGCAATGCTTGCAGTTTATTGATCAGCTGGAAACTCAATATCTCAAGTCAGGAATGTTTATGAAGCTGTCTTGCACAGGCCATAAATTAGTGTCCAGTGCACAAAGTTGGATGCGTTTAGCTGCTTGGATTTCTTTTTTTTTCTTCAATTTAGAGTACCCAATTCATTTTTTCCAATTAAGGGGCAATTTAGCGTGGCCAATCCACCTACCCTGCACATCTTTGGGTTGTGGGGGCGAAACCCACGCAAACACAGGAGAATGTGGAAACTCCACACGGGCAGTGAACCAGAGCCGGGATCGAACCTGGGACCTCGGCGCCGTGAGGCAGCAGTGCTAACCACTAGGCCACCGTGCTGCCCCACTGTTTGGATTTCTGAGGTAAATCAAATCTAAACAGTCGAGTCTATTTCCTTCATATTTGGTCACTTCCATTGGCTCAGGATCAACTCCTGCCCATGTCTCTTCGAAAGCACCTTTGGGAAAATGGTGATACATTTAATTAAACAAGCAATATGCAAAACTCCAATCTCATTGCAGCTCGCGAGCAACATCCTTGCTCGTTAACTAGTGTTTGAAAGTTTGAAGGACGGTTCTTTCCACTGAAATCCAGGAACAAATTCAATTTGTATTAAAGTAACTATGGCTAGAGCAGAACGTATTTAATTTGTGTTCTGACAATGGGCTATCACCCAGAAACATCCCCTGTTCACAGATACTGCCTGACCGGCTGAGCATTTCCACCATTTCTGTTAATTCACATTTCCAACATGGAAAGTATTTGTCTTTAATTAGCGGAGTACAGAGCAACCGAAGACTGACGATCACTTACCTCTTCCTATTCTGTGACAGCAGAGCCTTGAGGAGAGAGCTCTCCAGGCGGGAGATGGAAGAGACTGCACAAGTCTCAGAGGACCAGGTGGCCTCATTAGCTGTGAGGTGTGAGCTGCTGGGTCATTAACATTGCCTCCTTTCACTCTCCCTGATATTAATGAGAGAATGTGAAGAGGCAAACTTTCCCCCATGGAAATCCACTTAAAATTAATCGGTAAAAGAGCCATTTTAACTCTGCTCAGTACAAACACCTGGAAATTGCAAAAGCTGATAAGTGTCCGCAGTGGGTACATAAACAAAAAGCATTGCAGCAACTCTCCATGGCTTCTTCCACAGTACCTTCCAAACCCATGGCAACCACCATCTTAGAGAAAAACAATGGCATAAAAAGTGTATGGAAACACTACCACCTGGAAGCTCCCCAAGGCACTCACCACACTGTCTTGGAAATATATCGCTGTTCCTTCACTGTGTGGGAGGGGCAAAATCCTGGAACTCCCTCCCTAACAGCATAGTGGGTGTACCTACACCACAAGGACTGCAGCGGGTGAAGGCAGCAGCTCACCACCACCTTCTCAAGGGCAATTCAGGATGGGTAACAAATGCTGGTCTAGCCACATACTGAGAATGAATAAGAACACAGAAGGTCATGGATATTGATGAAGGTGACGGTCCATGATCGAAAAACCAGGTGATCTGGTCCCAATCAGAGTTGATAATGACTCAAACACAAAGGATTTATTTGGAAGTCCGAGATTATGGAGAGACCAGATCACTAATTTTGATTGTTCTTGAGTTCCAGTGTGAAACTAGCAGTTTCTTATTGAGCAGCACTTTGGGAAAAATATATCGATGAGCTTTGGCTCAGAGTCCCTTGTGTACAAACTGGGAACCCGATCCAGCTGGTCCAAACTCTTTGCAAAGTTCTGAAAGGCAATAACACACCTACTGCCCAGAGAATAGAATCCGTAAATTGAGGGTGACTAAAGCAGGGTAGGTGAGGAATATCTGCTGACAGATGTCAGGGACACATGACAGGAAGACTGGAAAATAAACCATGACCAGATTGTCCTCATTCCCTGGCAACTGCGTCCCCCATCACAACTTTGAGCCTTTGATCTCAAGCTTCAGCTCTGCATTCAAAGGGAACTATCTGTGCTTTAGCTTTCCAGATCTCCCTGAACTACATGCAGTAGGACAGACTAAACACAAATCAAACAGTTAAAACGTTATCTCCCCCCCACCCCCATCAAATTATTCCTCCCTCACAAATTGGTCTGTCATCAGAAGAGGCAAATGAAATAATCTTCAATCAACCCATTTTCTATAGTAAGAAACATTGATGCATTCTGATTAATTTTGGATCCTCTCAGGATAGATTTTACAATTAACCACTTCCCAAACTAATTCCATTTTCTGACAATCTCCTCAAAATAATTGCAGTTTCCTGTTTTGTGCCTTCGTTCTCATACTTACAGTAATTATCTGGTATCTCTCCAAAACATCAGCCACTTGGACCAATATATCCCACATTCCCAACTTTGGAAAAAGGTTTCCTCTGCTCACAAACTTTATGGTGCTTCAACAACTTGATTTCGCTCCTACTCTTGCATCAATACAACAGAAAACCAAGTGGTTCATTTTTACGAATCTCTGGGACTTTACCTTGTCATTGACATTCCCCATGCCCATCAGTTTTTATTCCATCGTCTGAATAAAGCTCCCCTCCAATTTGTATTTGAAAAGAGTTACATTATGAAGCTCAGTGTTTGCCCACGGCACATTCACCATCTTGGCTTTCCCACGATGAGGCGTCTGGACGCTCGAATCAATGTTCACTTCCCCAGTCACCATTGTGTAGGATTAAATCTTTAATCTAGTTATTATTTACAGCAACGCAAAAACTGCTTGAACATTCGAGATTCTATAAATTGTACTTTAAAATTTTATACATTTCATATCTATAAGCTACTCAAGCAGTTTGTTTCTAACCTCCAACAGATTTACCCTTTTCTCTTGATTTTTGTAAAGTTCCCACTTGTCGAAGGATAAAATCCCTCCAAAACTATAGTTCAGAAATAGAAACATCTGTCTCACTTTTTCCTCAAAATGTTCCCAATGCTCCCTTTTAAAACTATTTAAAAACATCTTTGCAAATCCAATAATGACCTAATGGTTCAGGGAGAATAATTGAAACATCCTACAGAACATGAGCATTTCACCATCCCGCTCTCAGACTAGCTGGATTTCTGAAACTCTGAGCCAGAACTGACAGGTGTGGATTTAGCGACAGTGTCTCCTCCACTGCCCCCCCTCCCCCCCACCCCACCCCACCACCCCCCCAACAGTGACGACCAATTCAGTGACAAAAGCAAAACAATGGACCACTACATGAAGCTGATTTATGGAACAGTTAATTCAAACTGAATAAAGTCCTGAATATTTAATCTCACAATCCTAACGCGTGTGACTTGAAAGAGCACAGAAACTTTGGACATCAATTAGCCTGCGCTCAATTACTGACCTGTGACATTTTGCACATTAAAACTACACTGACATAAGCCCTTTGACATGAACAAGACAAGCTCGTGTCATTTTTGTATCTAATCGCCGTTCAACAGTAACCACATTCTTACAAATACTTAAAACACTAACATTCATCAAGGTTTCTGCATCAATAATTGCACCCGGAATAGTTAAATATTCAAACTAAGAGGTGCTTCTCCAAGAGTTTATTTAGGGAGAAGATGAGCCCCAGTGGGACCTGGACACAATGCTAATGACTTCTGAATTTCTGCTTTAAGCCAGATAAATGGTGAAGACACTATAATTGGCCTCAGTGCCTTAGGTTAAGTTAGGGGGAAACATGCAATCAGACATGGCCACTGCTTTTGGCTATTAGTGTCCCCGTGCTGACACAGCCAGTTCACGAACATTGAGGAAAAACAAAATAGAGTTTAGCTGTGACACCACCACAGGTTGAATAAGTTTGTTGACATGGCCTGGGCCCAGGATGGTGCTTTCCCCAAACTATTGCTCAGCTGGGAGGCTGGTGCCCTGACAAAGAAATGGTTCAAAACCAGCAACAAAGGCAGAAGCAAAAGTTAAGGTATCAAAAGTATTTATTAAAAATAACATGTTGGATCTAAACTAAGTGCGTTTGGATAATCCATCACCTAAAACCACAACGGTAATTAAAAGAAACAAACACTGCATTTCTAGAGTGCCTCTCTTGGTCACAGGGTACATCCCAAAATACTTCCCAACCAATGAGGTCATTTTGAAGTGTGATCATTGCTGTAATTTAGGAAATGCAGCAACCAATATGTGCACAGCAAGATCCCACAGCAGCTGTGTGATTTTGGTCAAATAATCTGCCTTAGCGATGTTGGCATAGGGATGAATCGGCCAGGACACTGGGGAGACCTCCTCTGCTCTTTGCTGAAACATTGTCAATGGGATCTTACATCCACCTGAGGGGGGGCAGAGTGGGCCTCACGTTAACATTTCTTCCGAAATACAAATATCCAATCAGAATATAAATAGCACAATACTTGGGAATAAAGACGAGATAGATCAGACACCAGCTGAGATACTGCGCACAAATAAGCCATGCAGGGAGAACTTTAATTGGAGAGCAGCGTAGCACATCCTCAAGACACCCCATCGTAATCCACAGCCTATTAATTGTCATTGAACTGCAGCCATTACATCCTGTGAGTAAACAGTCAAATGTGTGTGTGTGGGTGGAACAGGGGTAGCTGTGTGCCTCTATCAGTGTGTGTGTGCCTCTATCAGTGTCTGTGTGCCTCTATCAGTGTCTGTGTGCCTCTATCAGTGTCTGTGTGCCTCTATCAGTGTCTGTGTGCCTCTATCAGTGTCTGTGTGCATCTATCAGTGTCTGTGTGCCTCTATCAGTGTCTGTGTGCATCTATCAGTGTCTGTGTGCCTCTATCAGTGTCTGTGTGCATCTATCAGTGTCTGTGTGCCTCTATCAGTGTCTGTGTGCATCTATCAGTGTCTGTGTGCCTCTATCAGTGTCTGTGTGCATCTATCAGTGTGTGTGTGCCTCTATCAGTGTGTGTGTGCCTCTATCAGTGTCTGTGTGCATCTATCAGTGTCTGTGTGCCTCTATCAGTGTCTGTGTGCCTCTATCAGTGTCTGTGTGCATCTATCAGTGTCTGTGTGCCTCTATCAGTGTCTGTGTGCCTCTATCAGTGTCTGTGTGCCTCTATCAGTGTCTGTGTGCATCTATCAGTGTCTGTGTGCATCTATCAGTGTCTGTGTTCCTCTATCAGTGTCTGTGTGCCTCTATCAGTGTCTGTGTGCCTCTATCAGTGTCTGTGTGCCTCTATCAGTGTGTGTGTGCCTCTATCAGTGTCTGTGTTCCTCTATCAGTGTCTGTGTGCCTCTATCAGTGCCTGTGTGCCTCTATCAGTGTCTGTGTGCATCTATCAGTGTCTGTGTGCCTCTATCAGTGTCTGTGTGCCTCTATGTGTCTGTGTGCCTCTATCAGTGTCTGTGTGCCTCTATCAGTGTCTGTGTGCCTCTATCAGTGTCTGTGTGCCTCTATCAGTGTCTGTGTGCCTCTATCAGTGTCTGTGTGCATCTATCAGTGTCTGTGTGCCTCTATCAGTGTCTGTGTGCCTCTATCAGTGTCTGTGTGCCTCTATCAGTGTCTGTGTGCCTCTATCAGTGTCTGTGTGCCTCTATCAGTGTCTGTGTGCATCTATCAGTGTCTGTGTGCATCTATCAGTGTCTGTGTGCCTCTATCAGTGTCTGTGTGCCTCTATCAGTGTCTGTGTGCCTCTATCAGTGTGTGTGTGCCTCTATCAGTGTCTGTGTTCCTCTATCAGTGTCTGTGTGCCTCTATCAGTGTCTGTGTGCCTCTATCAGTGTCTGTGTGCCTCTATGAGTGTCTGTGTGCATCTATCAGTGTGTGTGTGCCTCTATCAGTGTCTGTGTGCCTCTATCAGTGTCTGTGTGCCTCTATCAGTGTCTGTGTGCCTCTATCAGTGTCTGTGTGCAAGTATGTGTGTGTGTAAATACACGTGTGCCTATGCATGTTGGACAGGCCATGTGGTGAGAGATAACACATATTTAGAGAAAGTGTTGTTTCAGTTCTTAGAAACTTTTCTCTCTAAAGGCACTCCTGTTTTCCAGTTAGAGCAGAGGTGGGTATGGATTGATAGAGAGCACCTGCCTAGTTCATGAATAACAATTAGAAAAGAAGTGGATTTAGTAATATGATGGTTTAAAATGTCAGAAGTCATATGCATATTTAGTTATACAGCGACATGGCGTCTGCATGGGAGACACAGTGAAGATTTCAAAATCCTGGCCTCTAAGAGACACAGCCTCCTGAGCTGGGTGGTCCGGTTTGATCTGGTTGCTGCCACACTCGGCTGGGAATCCTCCAGCCCTGCCCGATATAGCGGAGGGCGTGATCTCTGTGTAAATGCTTTCAAGGTTGTTCATGGAGATGCCATCGGCTGCCGTTCCAAAACCATCCAAGCCCAGAGCTGTGAGAAGGAGGAATCTGCCATAAGCAACATGCACACTCGCATGTCTAAGTATACGACACCAGCCTGTCATATATGGATTTACATAAGGTCCAGTGACGTCTCTGCTGAAATGCGAAGACAACTATAACCACACATACATACTAAATAGACGTTCGCTTTATGCTAATAGGCCTGCATTGTGAATTTGTGATCCCAATGGAATCTCTCTCCTGACGCTCACAATGAGTGTGCCACCCACAAAGTCCCACTTATTCCAGTGTGCTCCTTGCTGCCAGCACAAACTCAAAAACTAACCCTTCAGCACGACTTGGCTTAATAATTCAGATTTGAACGGTCTCACAAGCACTCAAGATTCATTGTTAAACTGCATCAATGTAAAATAATTTAAAAGATGGAAAATGAGCAACTAAAAATATAACCATGAAAGTGAATCACAATAACGGTCATAGAGTTCTCAAATGCCCTGAAATGTTTGGCGGTGATAGTCCTCATCATTTACAGGTGATACTTTCAATATTTGCAAGCTGTAAGTGGAAGGACATGATGGAGAAAGTATTGTGGGCCATTTTGTGGGAGAGGCACCCACCATTGGCATGAGAGCCAACTCTGGCTAACGCAGCCAGCAGTCTAAGCAAGTGTATCGCTACCAACTGTCATGAGAATGTCACTTTAGGAAATGTTTGGCTGCTCATGTTACTGCAGTGATGTCAGAGTGTGGGTGGAGCTGAGCTCTGGCTCTGCTTTTTAGTTTCACTTTGAGGAAAGCTTGGGTGTGTTTTTTTTTGGCTCCGTTTTTTCAGTGTTGGAGCTGAAGCCAGACAAAGCAGGTGTACTGCTGTTCTCTCTGCCATGAAAAGACTATCTCTTGATCATTTGGTGAATTCAGAATTATAAATGTTCTCAGTAGTGAATGTAAACCTAATGTGCTTCTGTTAAAAGGTGTTTCTCTTGTCTTCTGGATGTTTTTTGGGAAGTTATTATGGATTACTTAGTGTTCTATTCTTTGGGGGTTGAATTTGAATTGATGGTTGCCAAGATGTTCAAAAAAATACTTTTCCATTTCTGCTGTACCACACCTGTAGAGTGGGCCGTGTGCTCCCCATACCACAATCTGGTAAAAGTTGTGGGTCAGGTGAACTCCATGATACACTTTGGGGTTCTCTAAACCCTGGCCCAGAACACCAACTAAGACCACCAACAGGTGGTAGGGCGGCACGGTAGCACAGTGGTTAGTACTGTTGCTTCACAGCTCCAGGGTCCCAGGTTCGATTCCCGGCTTGGGTCACTGTCTGTGCAGAGTCTGCACGTTCTCCCCGTGTGTGCGTGGGTTTCCTCCGGGTGCTCTGATTTCCTCCCACAAGTCCAAAGATGTGCAGGTTAGGTGGATTGGCCATGCTAAATTGCCCTTAGTGTAAAAAATTGCCCTTAGTGTTGGGTGGGGTTACTGGGTTATGGGATAGGGTGGAGATGTTGACCTTGGGTAGGGTGCTCTTTCCAAGAGCCGGTGCAGACTCGATGGGCCGAATGGCCTCCTTCTGCACTGTAAATTCTATGATAATCTATGAAGTCCCGAAAGACGTACTGTGAGGTGAATTGGACATTCTGAATCCTCCCTCTGTGTACCCGAACAGGCGCCGGAATGTGACTACTAGGGGATTCTCACAGTAACTTCATTGCAGTGTTAATGTAAACCTACTTGTGACAATCAATAATATTATTGAAGGGTGCTGAGGTTTGGAAACCAGGGGCAGTGTCAGGCTTGCTCGGGGGGGGAAGGGAACAGGGACAAGGGGGAGAGGTGCTTCAAAGGCAGCCAGCTGCTCAGTGTCGATTCCTACTGGCTTCGTGTGGCCAGAGCTCCCAAACATTACGGCGACATTAAGGGATAGGTATGGGGTAGGTGGGTGAGCTTTGGGATACACATACTGGAGGACCCCACACATGCGGAGGACCTCAGGTTCAATTGGGCTTTAATTGTGATTTGCTGTGAAGATGACTGAATTTACCGTGCAGGAGGCCATTCGATCCATCGAGTCTGCACTGGCTCTTGGAAAGAGCACCCTACCCAAGCCCACACCTCCACCCGATCCCCATAACCCTACCTACCCTTTTTTGGACACTAAGGACAATTTATCATGGCCAATCCATCTAACCCGCACATCTTTGGACTGTGGGAGGAAACCGGAGGACCCGGAGGAAACCCACGCAGACACGGGGAGGATGTGCAGACTCCGCACAGACAGTGACCCAAGCCGGGAATCGAACCTGGGACCCTGGAGCTGTGAAGCAACTGTGTTAACCACTGTGCTACCCCTTTCCTTTAAACTGCCATTGTTTCAAATTCAGCCCTCCTCTCAAATCACATCCACCTTTAAACCCAGACAGGGCTTCAATCCAGTCAGCCTGATGGATAAACGGAAACTGGCTCAGAACCCGCAGATTGTGAGCTTACTGCACCTGCCAATTTGTGATACAGAAACATTCAGAATGCTGCCACTTACAGTTTTCCCAAACAGAAGCTGGTCTACTGCATGTTTCATGTCCTTCAGTGTCTTTGAGGATTGTTTGCCCATAGGCCTCACCCTACCCTGTAATTTACTGTTTAAAAGGTCCTATTTCTAGTGGGCAACCCCACCCCCCCCCCCAAATTTAACCCCATTAAAATATTCTAGGGAATTCCTACAACAAAGGTGGGGAGGGTTGACTGTGCACCTACAAACAGCAAACTCAAAGGATGGACATATCCACAGAGCTTCTTGCTGGTGGAGAATTAGACATAACGGCAGGATCAGAGGATGGATTTGCATACTGTAACACGCAATTGCTATAAGTGTCAGAGGAGGAACAAAATGGGGACATTTCTTTTTTAAATTTAGAGTACCCAATTAATTTATTTCCAATTAAGGGGCAATTTAGCGTGGCCAATCCACCTACCCTGCACATCTTTGGGTTGTGGAGGCGAAACACACGCAAATATGGGGGGGATTGTACAAACTCCACACGGACAGTGAACCAGAGCCGGGATCGAACCTGGGACCTTGGTGCCGTGAGGCAGCAGCACTAACCACTGCGCCACCGTGCTGCCCTCAAAATGGAAACATATATATGGTTTACAGAAGCCACTCTCATTGATTGATTAAGGATGATATTATCGCCATGTGGTTCATGGCTTAAAAGTGAAAAGCAAGATCCCAGGCGCCAGGACCCTGCTCATGCCAGATACTCCCAACAATATACTATGAGAGGACCAGGGCTCAGTAATTGCCCTCCACCCCCACACCCCTGGGGCAGGACAGTGACCAGGAACGCCGCGATCAGACTCAATGGCCAGAATCCCCACGACTGGACACAGTGATGGTCCCAGGAGCAAAGGGTCAGCGGTTTGGTCATTATTAAAATAGCTTCACTGGGGACAGGGATCAGGGAAAGAGGGAGCATTGAGAAACTGAGATTGGAATGGTGATCAGCATCAAACCCCCTGAAATGTTCATGACTGCTCAACGGAGACTTTATACAAAACACAAAGCAATTAACACAAATGTGTGAAAGAGGGAGGGTACAGATAGGGAGCGGGGAAGGGTGGATAGAGAGCGTGTGGGAAAGGGACTGAACACAGAAGAGGGAGGAATAGAATGTGGAAGGATAGAGGGGAAGGAATGTAGGGGAAGGAATGTAGAGAAAGGGATAGAGTGAGAGGAAGGGAGGGAGGGGGTGGGAGAAGGCAAATACTGAAACTATAAGTGAAGTAATAAATTTTTCAGCACAAATGACTCCATGCAGGCAGACAAATTAAAGCTTAGAAATGCATAAAGAGTTTTGAAAATGCCAGAGAATCTCGATCTTATGTCAAATGTGGCTGAATAAAATCATGAGTTTCTGCTGATTGGGCTCCTCACTATTGGAAAGGTTTAATCATTCTGGACAAGCTGCAGTGCAGATTTAGTTAGAAGATAACTGGATTGAGGGTCTGGGTGAGGAAGAATGGACCGAGCAACAAGGACTGTGTTCTCTTAGAAAGAGGGAACAAAAGTGATGGGGAGGGGGCTGTGAGTTACTCTTCAATAAAGTTAAGAGATCAGATTGGCAGAAGGAATATTTCTAGTGTTGAGAAATCAGACTCAAGGCTGTGTTAAGATAAGCACCAGTTATTGCACAATATGGAATGCATGGTCACAGTCAGCAACTGATTCCAAATCCATTACAACATTTAAAAGGCACCAGACAGTTTGTCAAAAAATATAAAGGGGGGGGGGGGGGGGGGGAGAAGATGGTTGTAAAAATCAGTCCCAAGATGGGTCTACCTTCAGTCTAAACGTGATGGGCGAAATAGCCACTTCCAAGTTAAATGGAAAAATAACGTTTGAAATTCAAACTATGAATTCAGCTGAACCTTTCTTGAA
The DNA here is from genome assembly GCF_902713615.1 of Scyliorhinus canicula. NCBI lineage: Eukaryota > Metazoa > Chordata > Chondrichthyes > Carcharhiniformes > Scyliorhinidae > Scyliorhinus > Scyliorhinus canicula. The sequence goes on from NC_052159.1 coordinate 159,419,839, forward strand.
GTTCTCCTTTAATTTTAATTCCCAACACTGATGGGATCAATGAGTTGTGAACTGGAAAGTGATGCCTGAATAGGAGGTGGAAGCAGATTCATTTCAAAAGCAAATTGAATAAATGGTTGAAGGGGACAATTTTTTTCAGGGTAAAGGCAGGGGTGGGGACGAATTGAGTTGGCCCTTTGAAGGGCTGGCATAGGTGCGGTGGGCTGAATGGCCTCCAACTGAGCTGTGTGATTCTGTTAGTAAAATGTTTTTAAACATACCAACAAAGGTTCGGCAATTTTTGAACCATTTTTTAATTCGCCGGATTATTACAATGTGCATGGGATGATGCTAAAATGCAAAAGGAATGATTTCGATAATTTGTATATATGGGAATAAAATGTGTAATGGCACAAAGTGCTCACCGTCATTTCTAGGCTTCTTTATTCCACAGTGCTCAGATTCCTCGTGGCTTCTCTTGCGGCTGGTTCTTGTGTAGCCATTTAGGCCATCCGTGATCAGATTATCCCGGTAAAGGCCACTGGCGATGCCATTGGTGTAGAAACCATTTAGCTGATGGTTCTGCACACTGCACAGGAACTGGGAGCATTCATGGAAGCCCTGAGCCAGGGCAAGCTCAGCTGCCGTCAACCCATTCACATTCCTTAAACTGCACAAAGGAACATGGAAACAATTACACTCCATCTTAACACACAACTTCACACATAGGATAGATCTGGACATGTGGGAAAGATTAGTTAGGGCACTTTGTTGAAGGCGATATGAAAAATTGCATTACAATAAATCTGTTACAGTAATCTGCTAATAACAGTATTAGAGTATTATTGCAGCATTTACACAAGTATTGCACACTGAATTAGCTGCACTCAGTTTTCAAATATCATCAGTCAAGTTTGGATACTTGAAGCAGGTTTAAGCACAAGTAGCGAATCATGGGCAGATTATTATTTTAAAAAGCTTCAAACAAAACTGTCGCACCCTTATAAATTCCGTCACGTACACAATATTTGTCACTGATCGCTAAACTGATTAGGGTTAACTTTTTTCTTTTCATAGTTAACTTATTTTTAAAGTTTTTTTCTCCATGATTCAATAGCCAGGGATTCTCACCTTAATCAATACATAGGAAACAGGAGCTGGAGCACGCACTTGGGCCTCTGGAACCATTCAATAAAATCACCACTGACATTCTGCCCAACTCAACTTCCCTGCTATCCCACAGCCCATAATTTCCTGCAGATAAAAACCTATCAGCCTCAGCCTTGAACGTACTCATCAACATTCCTCTGGGATAGAGAATTCCAAAGATTCACAATCCTCTGAGTAAAAAACAATTTCTCCTCATCTCAGTCCAAAATGGCCGACCTCTTATTCTGAGACAAGAATCATACTGAACTCTCCAGCTTGGTGGGGGGGGGGGGGGGGGGGGAGAAGAGACAGCTTCCCAGCACCTACTCTGTCAAATCCTCCCAGTCTGTTTACACTCACAGCACAGAGTAACACCGCAGGGCAGCAGGACGCTGATATCAGGAACTTGCAATGAAAGGCCTCCTGTAACTGAGACCAAAGCAGAACCAAGTGTACAATTCCAGAGGTCTGTTCGACAACCCGTGTATTCTTGATAAACACCAGAATCTTTTCAAAGGTACGCTTCCCTAATACTCGATTTAAACAAAGGAACATAATTCTTTCTCTCCTTACATCCTCCATCAGTGTCCCCCCGCATCCAATACCCCTCCCTCCAACTGTCCCCCCAATACCCCACTCTCCCCCATACCCCACTCTCACCCAATACTCCTCTCTCTCCAACTCCCCCTTACCTAAAACTACCCTCAAACCCTTCCCTCACCTAATACCCCTCTCCTTCCAACTCCCCATCACCCAATACCCCGCTTTCCAACTTCCCTCACACCTTTTATCAAACTGCCCCCTCACCTCTAATGGCACTCTCTCCAATTCCCTCTCACCTCTGACCCCTCTTTCCAACACCATCCTCACCTGATGCAATAATTAATTCCTTTGTCTCCAAAATAAATGGCATCCAGTTGCCTCCAGCCACTTACCGACTCACCAAATACTCCAACCACAACTTCCACAAAAAATAAATCCACCACCTGCCCCCAGCCCAACTGAAATCCCCAGCCCCAAACTACCCACCACTTGCTGGAAGCTCAGCTAGCCCCTCAACCCAAAATATTTTAAAATTCCTTCTCCATATCCTACTAGCCCCACTCATCAAACCCTTCTCTACACGATCCACCAGCTTTTACAGATCCTTAACTACCTCACCTCCACCAAAATCTCAAGGACATTGATAACAACCTGTTTATTCAGGTACCAGTCTTCCCCCCCATAATCATTTCTCACCCATTTAAAACTGAAATCACAGTCCTTCTCAAAGAGCTCACAAAGAACTCTGTTCCCCCATTTTCAAACATCCCTTCAACTCATTGTGAATACACAACTCCTCACTCATTCAGGAAGGTTCACAGCCAGTCCAGCTTTGTTCCACTTGGTGAAAGTCACCCAGAATATTCCATGTATCTCCACCCCTCTCAACTTTGGTTGCAGTCACAATGCTCCATCCTCCTTGGCCACCTCTATACTTTCCTTTATCTCTGCAACATCACCTTTTCCTGCCCCCATTCCTCGTCTCATCGCAGATAGTAACGGTCCTGCTTTCTAAGCCTACAATCCCATCTCCCATTGAACCTAGAGGCATTCTGAGGCACTCCATGCCTTCTCCACCCCTTTACTTCACATGATGCTGCTTTGCAAGGACATCACTAATGAAAGGTACATGCCCCACATTTGTGCTAATAGCACCCTTACTGTCTGTCACACTCTCGCATGCTGCTTGCATATACGACCATTATCTATGGAATTGAGAGAATTCTTCATTACTATTGACAATAATCAACAGTGTACTCTTAGTTTCCAGCTAAACAGTCCGCACCTCAACCCAATTCCACCCACTCCTCTTCTGGACTAGAAGGGCTGAACTTAATAGTCTGCAATATCACTGCTTTTTGACATGGTGCTCAGCTTTAAAACACAACATGGAATCAGTCCACCCCAGGACTCCCCCTGCCTTCACTAACAGTGCAACCCCCATCCACACCGTTTGCATATTCAGGCTCTTAACAAACGTGGGTTCTGTCAGCACTTGGGGCAACACAGCCAGATTCTACTGACTACATCCTGTGCTGTGACTAAGCGGTGTTCACCCTCAGATGCTGTGCTTAAGTTCTGCAATATAAATTATGTTATAAGTATAAGTAGTTACATCTTTGTTGGAATAGGAACCACCAAGTCTTAAATTTAATTTGGACAGGAAGAGATGAGCTGGACTGGCAGTAAGTTAGAATTGGGAGTGTTGTAATGTATAACGCTCACCGTTCAAATCTGTAAGGCCCGTGTTTAAGGACATTTGCTCTTAAAACCCAGAACACTGTCGCTATTAAGCTGACAGTTTGCTTGTAAACTTCTCTTTAGTTTTGAATACTGAAGAGCAGAAATTTCCTCAGGGTCATCCATTGCCCAACATTCTAAAACTCAGTCACATGTCAATAAATTGACATTCTGAAAACAAAAAAGCCAGATTGTCATTATAATGGAAACATTTACTACTAGAATTCCAGGGTACTTTTGAAAAAATAAAACATACAATTTTGTACTTTTTGGGTCTGGTGTAAAAATGCATCAATTTTTAAAAAGGTTAAATCAGTGATCAGAGGGATTATCCTCATGATGGCATATGCTGTTGTTGTAAAACTAGCCAGCTCGACAACCTTGTTCCTGACTGCACCCTGTGCTTTTCACAGACACCAAGCATAAAAAAATTGTACAGGTTTACATATTAGATACAATTACTTTTCTAATAATTTCCAACTAGAATCTGCTTATTCTCCTAGTTTTCCTGGATGAGGAGGGAGGGTGGTAGTGGAAACCAAAGAAAATACTTTAATAAGTTAATTATTTGTGAGACTGTCCGTGGTCAGTTTGCAAGTGATCAAAGCTTGCAATGACATTGTTGACAATTGACACAACAAAATTGATGGGAAATACTAATATAGCAATTCACAATGGTCAACACCGACAAGAACACCATCAAGAACTGTTGACCATAGGAAGTAAAGTTTGTTGATAGGATGTGTATATATTATGCAAGATTATTTTATATGCAGATGTGTATTTTCAAATGGTAGTCCTGACACTAGATTAGCAAATTAAAGTTATGATGGACTAGGGATGGTAAATTCATGGAAATACTGGAGGAAACGCTCCTATTAGTGCTTTGGCAAGGTCACATTCAAAGGAGTAATAACTGGCATCCATTTCAATACATGAGCAATAACAAACAATGTCCCAAATCAGCCCACTGCCTTTTCCTTCCCCTTTCATATATATCAGTGCTGCCTCATATTGGCTAATTCAATTTGTAATTGATAAAATGAAATCAACTGGGTCCCTGTTGGTGCACTTGGGAGCCATAGTTCCAGTGTTATTTCCACCCCTCTCTTCAACTTTTGAAAAATACAAGATTATTAACCCACCAGAAGCTCTGCTGTAAAAATCTGCTGTAACTGGGTAAAACCTTACAGGCCTGTTCAAGGGTCCCAGATCCAAAGGCTGCAATATAGAAATCAACGCAGGGTTACAGCTGAAGAGCTGATTATTGGACTTGACAAGAGTATTTCCAAAAAAGCAACAGCAAAGAGGGACTAGGCAAACCTAACACTTTTGAAGTATCTGCAACTTGGACAGATAAATGAAAGAATACTTGAAAGAGGTAGGTTATTAAGCTATATTTTCATTGGCCAATGCCAAGTCAATCATTGGTTCAAGGACATCATACAACTGACACCAGACAGGCTGTCACATGAGAATACCACATAAGCACATTCACTGACCCGCAGCCAAGCCCCAAAACAGGGGAAGGCCCAATTGATGGCCTATACACATAGGCAGTCCAGGGTGTTGATTGCTCATTGCCGAATGAATCAATGCTAATATTCAGCACTCCTCCTGAGCAACATCACCTGCAGTCTAGAAACATAGCTCAAATAGAATACCTGCTTCCAATTATAATATAGACAGCACCCCTTCACAGCCAATGTTACGAAATAAAAGAATGTCAGAACGTTGTGAGATGGAACTCAATAAAGAGTCAGAAAAACAACCCAGTCTGACAGTGTAATATTTATTTTTATGGGAACTGTGGTCTTGAGTGAAACACAGTCCAAGGACAGTGAACTGGTTCAAGGTGAAAGAAGGTCCACATGCTTCTGGAATGGCACAAAGATCATAAATGATCAAGATCACAAAAAACATCCCTGATGGCTTGAAAACTGCACAAACTGTGACAGAGGTGCAAGAGCCAACTCCCTGAAATCTGACCTGCCAAGAGAATGTAATCCCTTTATAATGGAAGTTTCCACTCAGCTGTTCTGCTGCAGTTGCTGAGGCAATTGTACACTAAGATTAAAAGACAGAGACCTCATGATGAATAACAGGCCATTGCAGAGTGCGTAAAAGCCTTGTAATAAAGAGCAGTTAAACTCCAGGTCATACACTAGTGATGGCCATAGCACTGTCTCCTACAACTATCAGTACTTGATAGAAAAACAGATTTATGGAACATATGTAATCAGTTCATCATGTCCTAATCTTCAAAATGTTCCGATTCAGATGTGACAGTAACAAAAATCAAACCACAGAATATTACATCATTCTTCTCTCCAGTGTAGATCACAAATATGAAATGTAGCCAACTGTAGGATTATTTTGGGAAAAGCTTCGCAAGTTTGTGGCCCAACCGTTGCAGAAAGGTCGATGATAATATTAGCGCTCATTGATGAGCTCGTAATGGCATCAACTGAATACTCTGGAAGTTGGTGAGCAAGTACGGCTGTCCCAATAAGATTATCAGAGATCTGGCAATGTCTCAACAGTACACTGGGCGCAATAACTGGTTACAGGCCAGCCACATAATATATTTTCCAACGATATAGCATGAAGTATGTTGTGTGAAGCCCTCAGGTTTATTGGGGTTCTTTCTCAAACTGATGCCATAACAGACTTGAATGGAGGTATCAACTGCAGTCTCACCAGATCAAAGACAAAATCCAATAAAAAACGTGCTTTTGGTGAACTTTTATTCACTGGTCTCTGTGCAACATTCCCACGCTCCAATGCTGAACGACAGCTTAGCCACTGGCCTATTCTTCTGGTTTGACCAGTTTTGAAGCAACAAGAGTATGCATCAGACTGTACAAGGTGAACTTTAATGCATCTGAGGTCCATTTGCCATGATCAGCTTTATGCGGCTGGTAGAAAGCTTCCTTACTTTTACTTTGAAATCTGAGATGTTTCATCAACTTGTGAAGAAGCTGGAAGAATTCAGTGTGCAATTGTGTCCATGAAAACTTTGTAGTAAGAATGAACACCAAAATGATATGGTGTACCAAACATTGTTGGGACAGTCATGGTCAAAGGGGCATGATTCCAGTGGCCCGGACATTTGCATCTCCATGTCAGGTGAATGATTGCCCAAGCTGGATTGCACAGGTACTCGTTTGCAGGAGGAAGAACTGTCTGGAGCAAAAGAGACATTTCAAGGATACCTTGAAATGAAACCAAAAAGTTGGGGATCTTTTGCCACAATGGGCAGGATGTAAGTACAACGTCCATTCATTTGAAAAAAACATACTCAAGAGAAAAGCAATGTTTCGCAATCGGCAGCAATAATTGACAAATGGACAATAATGGAGAGAGAAATGGCAGTCAGTGTGTGTGGACCATTGGTCGATGCCCACCTTGCTGCAAACACAGTGAATGATTACTTTTTCTTATACTTGCATGCATGGCTTGGTCATCATTGCTCAGAACATCAATTCTAATTCCATTTTTACAGAACATATTTGTCCAGTGACTTGCCCCTCAGCTGTCTGCTCAGTTTTGGTTGCCAGCTGTGGGAGAGCAATGTAAAAGTCTGATGACATCATACACTGGACATACAGCATCCATAGTATGGTTTTTTTTTTTAAAAATCGCTTCACAGGATGTGTTTGTCAGTGGCTAGGCACGCATTTATTGTCCTTTAGAAGGCATTAATTGGAGTGTTGTGATTGTTTATTGTTCCAGTTTCCAGTACAAACAATATGGATAGTGATGTTGGGGTGCAATGAAAAGATGTTAATGCTACACTCGTAGCATGTACATTTAAGAGGGAATAATTTTTAAGCTTGGGTTTAAACATATTCAAAATACCAAATAACGACTTAAAAATATTGTAAAATTAATATTCCCTTTTTCAAAAGCAACCCAGTAAAGAAGTGAAAACTCATTTGAGCTTGATCAAGATTTATTTAAAATACTCAAAAGGACATTGCGGCACAGGGACAAAGACGTACTTAGGAGTTTATCTTCATATGGTACCTGCATTTATTTTGTAACTTCAATTTCTTTTACAAATTTATGAGCTGCTGAATAAAACCAGCCGTCAACAGTGACCACAAAAATAACCGTCGATAGTGACCACAAGCTTCTGTATTTCAGCTGATAATCAACTTAAACATAAAAATAAATAGGAATGCAGTTTTGCTCAAAGTCCCCACAGTCTCAGCTCAGGATACCAGATATAAATCAATGGTGCAACACCCTTTCAAAGGTTTTTGAAGGCAGCCACATAAACAATGTAAACTACAAAATGCCCTTAGTTTTTGTGCATATTAAGATTCATACTGCAATAAATGGAACAAGTCTTGAAAAAATATAGAATGCATTTCCGCTAAGCTTTCAGCATGCAACAATCGCAAAATTATAATGTTTGCATCACAAGAACGGTCACGGTCCACCAACTTTTGCACATAACCGTGTGGCCCATTTCTTGCTTCCAATTCGGTTTGATCATCTTCTAATGCAGCCAATATTTCATCCCGCTTCTGCCATGACAGTCAGCCTGTTGAATCTAATAATCTAAAGAGCCCAGACTTAGGGTTAACCTCCTAACAAGCCCAAAACGTGTGGCTTTGTCCATCAGTGTCTTCAGTCTCTCTCCTCCAGTCTATTGTTGCTTCGCCATGCAAATTTACTTGAGTTCATCCTATCCCCAGCAAAGCTGATCCCTGTTAGCGCTCAAGCATTTGTTCTTATATTGTCACTTCCTAATGAACGATGCACTTAATCGTTACATTATTGATCAATTTACTCTACTGGTGTCACCCACAATCACCAATATGGTGTTGACCAGCCTATTAGTGGCAAGATTGCAAACCCCTTGGTGAATTATCATTCACTTGAATCTCTTAGAAGGCTCTGGCACTGTACATTTTGAAACAAGTACCCTTGCATCTCCGACCAAAGTTATATTCGTGGTAATTTGGTTTTCTTTCAGTTTTCCCTGTCTGTGCTGTAATAGATTTATTATTTTCCTTCCATTAACTCAGGGTGCTGTGTTTCCTTCCGAATATTGATGTCTTGTTCCAACCTTCAGTTAATAATTCTACTACTGCACACTCATCATCCTCCTTAAGACCGCATTCCAATTACTTTCGATCTACAGTTCATCCAATGGCTGATTCAGTACACATTGATCTTTCCCATTCCTTTCAATGAACACTAAAAACGTTATTCTAGCATTAAGCATTTCTCTCAACTATTAAATTTATTATTTATGGATGCTCGTATCCACTGTCTTTTTTAAGTTTTTTGAACTAAGGGGTAGGCAGTGGCATAGAGTTGTTGTCACTGGACTAGTAATCCAGAGACCCAGGATAATAATCTGGGGACCTGGCTTCGAATCTCACCACTGCATATTTAAACACAATAAAATTTCTGGAATTAAAACGTCTAATGGTGACCATGAAACCATTGTCGATTGTCAGAAAAAAAACATCTGGTTCACCAATGTCCTTTAGGGAAGGAAATATCTGGCCTACATGTGACTCCAGACCCACAGCAATGCGGTTGACTCTTAGCTGCCCCCAAGAGGACAATAAAGGCTGGCACAGCCGCCAATGCCCACGTGCCATGAACATTGCTCTTCCTCCTCAGTAAACCAACACTAAGATCCCGCTCTGTCGGACTAAATTATTATTTGCAAATGAAGCAAGATTGGAACTCATCTCCGACAATGCTTACTTTCTAAGCAACCTTCAAACCTAAGATAAACTTTGTCTCCCTTTGTGCTCTTCAATTGCTGATGGTGTGGCACACGATGGGCATGTTCCTTCCCTGTGGCTTTTCAGCTGTTGATGCTATTAAATTTCTACCATTAAGAAGTCAAACTAGGCAGCTGGTAATGCCTGTTGGCACAAATCCAGTATTCAGCAATAAGTATAAATGGAGGCCATTCTACCCATCTTACCACTGAGGCCTTCCGATTCCATCGTCACAATATGAAAGCTGCCGTCTTTTATGCAGTGTCCACGATAACAGATGCTTTGTATATTCCTTCCAAACAAAATTGTCAGTTCTCAAGTGATCATGTGGATTTGTGTTTAGTTCCATGGCTGGACAAATGCTCGGACAATAGGATCTTTCAAGATTGAGACTGATAAATTTTTATTAGATAAGAGTATCAAAGAGTAAGACATGAAAATAAGAGTCACGGTACAGATCAGGCACGGTCTAACTGAATGACTGAGCGAGCTGAAGGATCTGAATGACCTCCTATTGCTCCGAGGGGCTATTGCTAAAGATATTAAGAGTATTGCTCACATCACAAGTTGGAAGACCTTTAGGGTTATATTAATCGTTGGGATAGAGAGACAATCCCACCCAATCTTCTGCCTCAGTCATTCAATGATGCGGGGAAACCAAAACTTGGGAAGAAATCCCACTGACTCAATCCGAAATTGGGTGAAACAAATAAAGGAACTTGTCTTTGTACAATGTCAGATCACGTCTTCAAGATGTTCTAAATGCTTCACACGACTGAATTTCTTCTTTCTAGTCACCAATGATGGAGGCAGATAATTTGTGCAGCAAGACTCCACAAATCGTGACTCACCAGTCAGCTTTCGGTGTTGATGACTGCAGGAGGAACATTGGCCGAGGCCCAAAAATTATTGTCTGTTCTTCTTTGAATGGGACCCCAGGATTTTAACACCCACATGAATAGAGGGGCCATGAGTTGACATGCATGCACAGAATGCAGAAATTATCATGGGATGGGGTTCCACAGCTAAGTGGAAAAAGTACAGAAAACGTATCACACAGTAACTGCTATATGGCACTGATACACTGACAATATCACGTGTCCACATGATGTTCATTTAATAAATCCCAACCACAAATACGAACAGAATAAAGGTACTGCCGTCTGCTAGAAGACTGCAATGTAACCAAAGAGATTCCAATCATATATATTAAGTATATGTTGCCAGGGTGGTTTTTAAATGGTCTGTGAAACTCCATTAGAGCCCAATGTGGTTGTTGTGCATCATTCACCGCAGTAGTTTTTCTGTGAAATCTTCGGCTTGACGGATTCTTGCATCACACGTCCATACGATAAGGACACAGGCGCAGTTCCAAAACCCCTCTCGAGTTTATTATACCGCATGACGAAAAGAGCGTGAAAAGTGGGAAGCGATTTGTTGCGTAAGATTGGGAAACTAGTCAGTCTATAGACAGGAGCATTTGCAAAATAAAACAGGTATATCAAATGATCTGAGTCACTACTTTGTTACCCGAGTTGTGCAATACAGAATGTGCTAGTATTCTGATATAATGACCGTTCTCTCTGTGGTCACTCTGAAAGAAGAGCTTGAGTGAAGTCACTAATCAGAGTCGCTGAGTCACAAAGGAACATTACCAACCTGACAATCTGGGTAGCTTCACAACAGAAAATTGGACTCTTTTTGAAAGTGGCTCGTGGGAAGCAGCTTATGACATTTGTTGGAAAATCATTTTTAATTGTATTTGTTTTTAAACATGTTGTAGTTCCAGAAAATGGCTTTCCAAAATTTGCTGAGAAGTTATTCGCTGGTTACATTGGAAAGCAAACATTTCCTTGGGCACAATAGTGGTATTCACAGAAAAATGAAAAGGGAAATGTGAAACCTGGAGTTAAGAAAAAAGCCAATTACAAATCTGATCCATTTCATGTAACTAAATTGACACTTTAATATTCACAGGTAGGTGATGTAAATTAACGGGTTATAATTTCTTGCAGTAGCATACAGGGGGGTGGGGGGGGAAGAGAGAGAATGGAGAATAAGTAGAGAAAATAGGTGTTAAAAGAAATGGTCAGAAAATCGTAACTTCTTTCTAAAGCATAGCAATAAATTTGATGTTAATACTGTTACTGCAGTTTTCTCTCTAAAGCAATTATCATTTTATATCTGCATAAGCAGCAAATTTCATATCGCTTTCAACAATCACATTGTTCCTGGTTACAATCATGCGGCAATTAAGTTCAATAAGTAAACCACTTTTTTCTTGAAAAATTGTGCAAAACTTACATTTAAATGAAAATTTCTCAACTTAACTATATTAGTTTACATATCTGAAATAATTTTAAATTAGGATAAACAAAGCATGCACAACTAAAAGATCTATAACGCAGTTCCTACATAGCATTAAAACCAATCACCACAACAAATACCTCAACGGTATGCCTTGTGTGCTGAGGGGAAGCGATACTGCGCACTCAATGCCACAACTGTAAGGTTTCCATGAGGCCCCTGTGGCAGTTTCAGCGTTTCTATTGGGAATGATCCCCCTTTCTAGGATTACTTCAAAATCAAGTCAAATTCAAATTACGTAGCTGGAAAACATTTGACATTTTTCAATCTCTCAAAGACTCAATTCTCTGCACTGTTACAGTTACATGGGCAATGGCAAATAAAACAGATTAAGGGGTGCTGGTGAAAGTAATCTTAACAATGAAACAAGAACATGAATACATCTTGAATTAATAATGCCATTTAACCCATTTCATATTATTTCCAAGTCCTGTACTGGCCGTAAATATATGGAATACTTCTATCCATTCATGTGGAGTATTTTAATTTCTGTAGCAGCATATACTAACGTGGGCTCCATACAGAATGAGGTTTGTAGAATTACAATGCTGCTATAAAAGAAAAGAGAATTAAAGTGCATGACATATGGATCATTTCTCTATTCCAAGTATTTACCTGCAAAAGATGGAAACATTTTACTTCTAGTTAACTCTGAAATGGGTGAACAATAATTATGTTAGTAATCTGTATCTACAGTATCCCACCTCTCCAGTTGAGGTGATCTCTGATATCCCCATCTTCTACTTTAGTCGTGCAGTGTGCAGCTTCTCTTAAACTGTATTCAACACCATCACAGCTATCAGAAATATTTTATGATTACAGTTTACTTGGCTTTATAGGGTAGGTGTCATATATCTGATCTAAATATGAGTGACCACTTAAGAATCTCAATGGCAAGAAAAAATAGCAGCCTTGTTAAATTTGATCTGCTACTCTGCTGGATTATTTTAGTATCTCTACCGCCCCCAATTCTGACTGCAGAACTCCACTGATTTTATTGCTTGAAAGTCACATCATAAACTAAGGTGACTTCTTTCTGCATATGTGTACACCTCTGGGAGAAATCCCACTGAGATGCATGGTAGGGAATTCAGACTATCCTCACTGAACACATAGGGCCTCACTGGGGCCTGCAGGAAATTCACTGCATATATAATGGCACAGGCTGAAGGTGTCAACTATGCCTCAGATTTTCCTCCTTATTCCCATCTTGTGCCCATGGCTATATCCAAACTTGGAAATGTTCATCCCTTTCATCCAGAAGTCTGGCTGTTTCCATCCTGAATAAAACAAATCCACCTTCTTCACATCATCCTTCCTGGCTCCAAAAGTTTCAATAAGTTCCTAAGCATCTATGGTCCCCCCGAGATGGACAATACCCATTATCTACAGTTCCTGTGGATGATACCTGCTTAGCCCCAGATCCCCCTCTCTCCCTTCACCATGCACTGCTCCCGAATTATCGTCAGTATTATTCCCGATGGACCTCCCCGGATTAAATTCTGTTCGCTGATTAAATAATGCCTTTGGCCCATCAGCATTTGCTACAAAAAAAATGAAACCAAACACCACAATAAAGCAAATTCTAACCGTAGCAATGACCCAATTTGGAATCGGAGCTGGAAACCCAACCAGAAAAAGACAGCAACAGTTCAACCTGATCACACATCACCCTGCAACTGAATACAACACAATACAGATAGGAAACAGGTCAGAATTTCTCCAGCATTCCTGATACACCTACCTCCGTCAAAGTTCAATGAAGAAGAAAGATTTTAGATCCATGATATATCTAGGGAACCAGGGCAGGGAACCATGACATCAGTGGCTGACGACATGTGTACTGGAAAAAGCAGTAAACTGCCAACAATAATAATTATAGATATCCAAAAATCTTACCATCTTTAGTTTCCTCTTGATATTCAACAAAAGCTATTAGGTGGATAAACCAATAGAGATCGGTAGTAAGGGCGAGTGGGAGTGATATTCAGAGAAAAAATTGTATTTATTTTCAATGTCAGTAAGTGGAATAGCTAATCAGGGAAGAGTTTCAAATTGAAAGTCCCAAATGGTGCAGCAAACACTTGTATTCTATTTCACAAAGGTGTGTCACAGAGAACCAAAACTAAAGTTGCTGCTGCATGCTCCAGTTTCGGACAGCAACTTCTGCCATTCCCTCCACTGAAACCCTACCCTACTCACGCCCTCCAAACCAAACCAATGGTCAGTAAGAAACTTTAACCAAGCTCACAAGTAATCCCACAGTTTATCATGAACAGAATATTTCATTTCACACCTTTTCCAGTGCCAAACCGTCTTCGATGATTCAGGAATGTAATTTACATTTTCTTCATTTGACAACAGTTTGCACTTCAGGATCAATCTCTTGCACCTTTATCTGAACTTTAGCACACTGCTATTGGTCTCCCTGCTATCTTGCACCCAATTTCTGTTTTCCCCCCCCTTTTTTTTCCTAATAAATTTAGAGTACCCAATTAATTTTTATCCAATTAAGGGTCAATTTAGCGTGTCCAATCCACCTACTCTGCACATTTTTGGGTTGTGGGGGTGAAACCCACGCAGACATGGGGAGAATGTGCAAACTCCACACGGACAGTGACCCAGAGCCAGGATCGAACCTGGGACCTCGGCGCCGTGAGGCAGCAGGGCTAACCCACTGCGTCACCGTGCTGCCCTTTCCCCCCTTTTTAGGAAGACGGAAAAAGCATTTAGGATTGTGCTAGCCCCTTCATCTTTGTTCAGTTCCTAACAAATGGTCATGACTGAGACTTTCACGCCACCTCGATCCAGTGTCATCTTTGTTGCTTCATCAGCCTCCAAATAGTATGTCCACTGCAATGGAGCTTAATATTCCAACTCTAGCCTCACCAATACTTTATAGCGCATCTGTGTAACCCTCACATTACCATTGATCCGCCTACAGATGACAAAGCTCTGTTTGTCATGGCATTTACTGCCACATGACATTTTAAGTATTTAGCCAACAATCAACTCTTCATTGTTCAAAATATTTTTTCAACAACATACATTAATTTGTGTTTTTTAAGTATCAAATTCACATATCTGCCCGGTCTTCACTCATCTTTGGTTCTAAAAACCTGACTCCTGAGTAATTTGACTTCATCCTCTGCTGTTAACTAAAACAAGGTAATATAAATAAAAAATATTTCACTGCCAGCCCTTGCTGAACCCTATCTGTGAACTAATTGAAGTTCCTCTTTCATAATTACTTTTCGTTTGTTGATTTTCTTCAATTTGCAACTTTTCATAAGTTTCCTCTGAACGGCCAAAATATTTGATGTTTTAAAAGAAAACCTGCCATAGCGCAATAGTGACAAAGACAAGGGGCCACTGAGGAATGAAACTGAGTTATACCGTGTGCCACCTGCCCACAATATTAAGATTAAATAGGGGCTACTGCTGGCAATATTGCTGAATGCAGATACCCGTGTATACTTCCAACTCCCTTGGACTCTGCTAGTTCCCTTTTTTCCCTAAGAAGGCAAGTGTCTTCCACAGAACTTGGGACTTTTAATGATTGAACATTCTTATTGCAGGCTCTCCTGTAATTAAACTGGAATGTGTGTGTACACACAGTCAGCCAGAGAAATCCTAGAGAATGTCTTATCGGAAAATAATAACCGTAAAAGCTGGTCTTCAAATCTTGCCGTTGTTGATTGAATGGATTGTAAGGTGCTCATAATGACATATAGCTGGGCAATGCAAGACTTCTAAATGCAGGACTTCTGAATGGAGAAAGAAATTGTTTGACTGATAAATGTCAGGTTTCAGGAATCAATTTGGAAAGCCCTTGAAAGATGGAATCAGAGGGTGAAGTAGACAAAAAAAAGGCAAGTGTATTCTGTCCCTTCAGTTTACGGTATCTCCAACCATGCATAAGGCGGGGGTTCAAATAAAATTTTTAAAACTTTAACCACGCTCAAAAGCGTTCCCTGTCCAAGTGAAATGTGTTACTGTTTAGGAAACCAAATGAAAAACAAAACATGAAAGTAATATCTGTCCAATTATCATGTGTCAGTAATCTTAGTACAAATGTAGTTTAGCTTTCTGAGAATTGTTAATGGCTAAAAGATTAAACTATCTGGACATTAAGAAAAAAAACTTAGGGTCTGTTGATTGGGGAGTTTAATCTTTAACTGAACAATGTGAAAGCGACCAATTCCACTGCACAAATTTTATTCAGTAGCCGAGGAACCCACTTGGGAATTTAGCAAAAATCCAAAGGATTGAGTATTAGACACTACTTGTGAGAATCATCACTTGCGGTTGAAAGGGACCAAGGCTTTCAAGGACCTCTGATTAAATTTAGTGAAAATCCACCAAGGATATTTCTAAAGAACTAAAGTGTCGAAATTAAAACCTTCACATTAGAGGACATAATTTTCATAGCATTATCTTCTTCTGGTGTTTTAAAGTCCACGTTGTCAATGCCACATGAGAGCTGAAGAGATGACACGTATGGTGAAATGATTAACAGTGATTATAATTGACAGAGACAAGTGTTGGGGGCGGCAGATTGTTCGGGGGGGGGGGGGGGGAAACAGTGAAATCTCCTTCAGAGATAAAATTAAAAGCTGGATCCACAGACTTCTGAGTCCAAACTTCCATTGTGTGAAGTTCCTGGGTGGGAACACAGGAGTTGTTAAGACTGCCCTCTCTGTTCATGCTAATTGAAACCAGGGTAAGGGGTTGAGGGAGAATGGGAAATAAAAGATATTGGAAAAAAAAGCTGAATTAGTGATTAAATCAATGGAAGCAATTAAGGAGTTAATAGGCATGAATGCATGGAACAAATCCTGCATTGTTGTAGCATTATTAGACTAAGCTTTTAATTGGTTTGCATATTGCAACATTCCAAGAAGAGATACCAAAGTTGCCCCACCCAATAGAATAAGAATGAACGTGCTCCACGGTGCATGCCAAAACCAGCAATCCAGAGGTCACACTCTTCAGTTAGGGTTTCAATTTAAGAAAATGGGGAGGCAAATTCCCTAACTTTAGTATAATAAATTACTGCAGCCCAGTACGGAAACTGCTTATAACCTAATTATTGTTAAGCATGCAAACACACTCTCCACTGTTTGTTAAAGTAAACATTAACACTGATACCAAAAGCTTTCATAAGTATATATAGTATACAAGTATGAAATATATAGCTAAAGCAAATGTTGGCCCTTTAGAAGACGATACTGGTGAGGTAATAATGCGGAACAAAGAGATGGCGGAGTCACTGAACCAATATTTTGCCTCTGTCTTCACAGTAGAGGTAAATTTAAAAATTCCAAAAATTGCAGTTAATGCAGAGGAACTTGGTGCAATAACCAGAGAGATCTGGGCGTACAGGTCCACAGATCCTTAAAAGTGGCAGTACAGGTGGAAATGGTGGTAAAGAAAGCATATGGCATGCTTGCCTTCATAGGGCGGGGTATCGAGTATAAAAGCTCAAAAATTATGTTACAGTTATAGGGAACTTTGGTTACGCCACATTTGGAATACTGTGTCCAATTCTGGTCACCGGAAGGACATGGAGGCTTTGGGGAGAGTACAGAAAAGGTTTATCAGGATGTTATGGAGGGTATTGGCTATGAGGAGAGATTGAATAAACTGGGATTGTTCTCATTCTCGGGAGTTGGAGGCTGAGGGGCGACCTGATAAGATGTTTATAAAATTATTAAGGGTATAGAGAGGGTGAACAGTTGGAGGCTTTTTCCCAGGGCGGAAATGACAATTACAGGGGGGCACAGGTTCAAGGTGAGTGGGGAAAGGTTCAGTGGAGATGTACGGGGCATGTATTTTACACAGAGGGTGGTGGACTTCCAAGTGAGGTGGTTGAGGCAGATACGTTAGCGATCTTGAAGACCTATCTGGATAGGTACATGAACAGAGGGGTATAGAAGGATATAGGCGGTTGGTCTAGCTAAGATACATGATTGGCGCAGGTTTGGAGAGCCGAAGGACCTGCTCCTTTGCTGTATTGTTCATTGTAAGGAGAAGGTATTGAATAAACTAATTGGACTAAAGACAGATAAGTCTCTGGGTCATGATGGCCTGCGCCCTAGGGTATTAAAGGAGGTGGCATCAGAGATGGTGGATGCATTGGTTATGTTATTTCAAAATTCCCTGGATTTTGGAAAGGTCCTGGTGGATTGGAAGCATGCTAATGTGATGCCCCTATTCAAAAAGGGAGAGGGGCAAAAAGTAGGAAACTACAGACCGGTTAGCTTGACCTCCGTGGTGGGGAAGTTGCTTGAATTAATCATTAAGGAGGCGATGGCTGAACGTTTAGAAAGACAAAGCTCAATCCACCATTGTCAGCATGATTTATGAGGGGTAAGTCAAGCTTGACAAACTTGCTCAAGTTCTTTAAGGATGTAACCGGCGAGGTGGATAATGGGGAACCTGTGGATGTGGTATATCTAAACTTCCAGAAGGCGTTTGACAAGGTGCCGCATAAAAGACTGATCCAGGAGGTGAGATCGCATGGGCTTGGGGGTAGAGTAATAGATTGGATTGAGGATTGGCTGACTGACAGAAAGCAGAGGGTTAAGATACATGGGTCTTTCTCTGGTCGGCGAACTGTAACTAGCAGGGAGCCCCAGGGATCAGTCCTCGAACCTCAACTGCTTAGTTTATATAAATGATCTGCAAGCAGGGACAGAGTGTAACACAGCAAAATTTGCAGGTAATACTAAAATAGGTGGGAAAGCAGGCAGTGAAGAGGAGGTACAGATTTTACAGACAGATATCGATAGGCTAGGAGATTGGGCCAAAGTTTGGCAGATGGAGATTAATGTGGATAAGTGTGAGGTTATCCATTTTGGCCGAAAAACTAGAAAGGCAAATTATCTAAATGGAAAGTAGATTCACAATGCATCCGGGCAGAGGGACCTGGGTGTCTTTGTTCATGAATCACAGAAAGTCGGTATGCAGGTACAGCATGTAATTAGAAAAGCAAATGGAATTTTAGCATTTATTGCAAGAGGACTGTAGTATAAAAGTAGAGAGGCGTTGTTGCAGTTGTATAGGGTGTTGGTGAGACCACATCTGGAGCATTGTGTCCAGTTTTGGTCTCCTTATTTGAGGAAGTCTGTGGTGGCATTGGAGGCTGTTTGGAGGAGGTTCACCAGATTGATTCCGGGGATGAAAGGGCTGACGTATGAGGAAAGACTGAACAGTTTGGGCTCATACTTGGCTGGTTTAAAAAGAATGAGGTGGGATCTTTTCTAGGTGTATAATCCTAAGAGGGATTGATAAAGTAAACGTCGACCAAATGTTCCCCCTCGTGCAGCAAACTAGAACTAGAGGTCACAGATATAGGTTGCGAGGCAGTAGGTTTAAAACTGAGATGAGGAGGAACTACTTCTCGCAGAGGATGGTGAAGTTGTGGGAACTCGTTGCCCCATAGTGCGGTGGAGTCTGAATCATGAAATGGTTTCAAGAAGGAGATAGATATATTTCTGATTTTAAAAATGGGTTTAAGGGATATGGGTAATAGGCAGGGAGGTGGATTTGAGACCAGGAAGAGATCAACCTTGATCTGACTGAATGTCAGGGCAGGCTCAAAGGGCTGAATTGCCGACGTGTGTTCGTAATTCCTATGCTCCTATGTATTTAGAGACAAAAACAAGTTCCAAAAATTGGAAGAAAAATAAAAAAATGTCACACTTTAAAGGGAAATTACTCCCACAGTCTGTCTTGTTTTTAGCCTATTTAAAAATTCTAATTTAAATTCCAAAACGGTGTTTGGAAACCAATCAGTTCAGAGCAGCTGCTCAGTGGCAATTTGATTACTCAATGATATTATTTAGATATGTGGGTTTTGTTGCATCAGAAAATTGTGGACATACAAGAACAATCTTATCTAGTTTTAAATATAAGCAATAGAAGCGCAGAAGGTTAAGGTGTGTAATATTCTTTATTAAACATTAGTTTGTATCGAGGTTTAACAAATTTACGCTGAACATGTTATGGAATTCAGTTGGACGTTTGTCTTTAAAGGAGCTTAATGCTATAATTAAACCATTTCTTGAATACACACATTTGCGACAAAGACTCGCCCAATGCCAGTTTGCCGTGGGAAATTGCAAATGAATACCCTCCCCACCACTACCTCTCCCTGGAATGTGATCAGAATACTGCTGGGAGTCAGCCTATCAACTTAACTCCCAGCAGGTAAGGTTCCAATTATTTGGAGCTGGATTGGTTAAAATACCAGTTATTGCACTTGCCAGCAAGTATTTAGTGCAACATTCACTGGAATAGCAATATGTGAAGTTACTGGAAAACCGACTGTTGTTGAAAAATACTTAGGGCAACTATTTCAGGGAATTATTTTCGTTTAAAAATCCTCGGGCCAAAATTAAAGCATACTGCTCCTTTAATTGTGCCTTGCATTCATCACCTCTCGATTATATATGAGTTGATTGTGATTATTTAAGAGGTGCTGAAATGTTCACTTACTCTGTTTTAGCCCCATGAGACACAAGAACATTAAGACAATCCAAACTTCCTGATCGTGCTGCTTTGTGGACAGGGGATTCACCCACAACATCCTGCAATGAGAGGAGATAAATATCAGATGCTGATATACACCAACTGCTCAATAATACATTAAGTATCACTTCCTCTTTCAGCATCAAAAAGGTTTTTTGAAAAAGTGTGCATCAATCCAAATTTTAAACTAACTTGAGAACATCCCTGATTTCAAAAGTAGCACAAATATGACAATTCCACAGTCAAGCAGTTTTCAGTTAATGTTTTCTCAGTTAACGTCATTTCAGATTTCAATCCTTTACTCGTTCTACTTTACACATATGCTTAAAGAAAACATTTCTGCTGCTACAAAGGATAAGAGACAAGGCCTTAAGGCAATTAAATCAACTCCACCAGCCAGCCGCATACATTCACAGCAACAATGTCCCCTGGAGAAAACCTGCACAGAATCTTGGGAAAACTGGGAAATTCCTCTTTGCGACCAAGTCAGTCGCCAGCGGGACTTCCGAGAACTCATCACATTCATGATTCACTTGTGCCCTTCGTCCACCAAATGAGCTCTTCTCTCCAGAATTCCCAAAGCACCTATGTAAGGGACCCCAGTAAACGCCTCCGCAGAGAGCAATGAATTTGGAATCAAACTTAACTCTGCGTAAAGATGTTATGGGAAAGGCAACCAGCATTTTGAAAGAACAGTGGTGCTTAATCCTATAGCTCCACTTTGGGGGTGGCAGGATAGCACAGTGGTTAGCACTGTTGCTTCACAGCACCAGGGTCCCAGGTTCGATTCCAGACTTGGGTCACTGTCTGTGCGGAGTCTGCACGTTCTCCCCGCGTCTGCGCGGGTTTCCTCCGGGTGCTCCGGTTTCCTCCCACAAGTCCCGAAAGTCGTACTGTTAGGTAATTTGGACGTTCTGAATTCTCCCTCTGTGTACCCGAACAGACGCCGGAATGTGGCGACTAGGGGCTTTTCACAGTAACTTCATTGGTGTTAATGGAAGCCGACTTGGGACAATAATAATAGTAATAATAATAAAGGTTGAGGGAGATTTGATTGGATGTTCAAAATCACAAGGGGCTTAGAGACGGTGTGGGGAATTCAATACTGACATTTCTAAGTTCACTCGGGCAGGTTTTTCAGGGAGTTCCCTACTGCTATCCAATGACACAGTCAGTTTTTGGGCCCTGGGGAATATCTCGCGGTTGAGCCCACACTTAGAACTTTTATTCAGCACCTGGGATGTGAACTCAGAGATCGAGCCGCCATTTTGAAAGGGTGCCCCGATCGCTAAGTGAGCTTGCGGGTCCCCCACACCCATGGACAATGTTACCCCCCAATGCACATGGGCACTACCCCACACCTCTCAAGTGAGGACACCCTGCTATGGGGTCCCCCCCTCTTCAGATTTCCCTCTCCAGGACCCCTACCCTTCACACCCCCCCCCCCCCCCAACCTTCCAGAGGCCCCTACTTACCTGCCATGCACACCGATACTCATCATAACCCACCTCACCATCCTCGCATGAGCATGTCCCCCCACGGCCCAAACCTTGGCACTGCCAGCCTGGCACTCGGGCACCCTTGCATTGCCACCTTGGAACCCAGGCAGTGCTCCTGCGTGCTTGGCAGTGCCAGAGTAGCAGTGCCAAGGTGCCTGCGTTCCAGGGGGCCACCCTGAACTAGCCACAAACACGCAAGGGCCTCAGATAGCCCGGGAGACCCCCCCCCCCAAACCCAGGTGTCGTCCCGTCTGGTCCACTCTTGTGCGGAGCAATGCTGAACGGCCTCGTTGGGGAGGCTGTTAGATCCCGGGAGGCTGGTACATCCCAGGTACGTTCGCCACAGCCGGTTTAGAAGACTTTGGCGCATGGCATTTGGCCCCGCCCCTTTTGGGCGTGCCTCTGACCGACGCCTCACGAAACTTGGACAGATCCCATGAGGCGTGAAGGCTGCCGGGAAACCTGCGGAAGGCCACTCCAGCATTCATCGGCCACGTCCGAGCAGCAGCACGACCAAGCATCCAGAACCCTGCTGGTTCCTCATCCTCAAATACCTGTCCAACTCACTTTAAAATTATTTATGGAATCATACTTATGGCTTACGGCAGACATCAAGGCCCAAAACAGCGGAAGCCCTCGAGCAGGGGTGGGCAAACTACGGCCCGCCAAAGGTCTTTATGCAGCCCACCAAGTCATTTAAAAAAAAAAAAAATGTTTTTTTTTTAAATGTTTTTTTTAAAAAAAAATTTATTATTTTTTTTAAGGTTAATTGGGGGGGGGGGGGGGGGGGGGGGGGGGGGGGGGGGGGGGGGGGGGGGGGGGCTGTTGGGTTACTTACTGGTATAGGGTGGATATGTTGACTTGAGTAGGGTGATCATTGCTCGGCACAACGTCGAGGGCTGAAGGGCCTGTTCTGTGCTGTACTGTTCTATGTTCTATATGAGGCGCCCAGAATCATAACCGGGTGAAGTAATTATTTTACTTAATATACTATGCGACCCTTTAAAATTGTGAATTTCTGAATGTGGCCCTTGCACGGAAAAGTTTGCCCACCCCTGCCCTAGAGGCATATAGAATGTGCAAGGAACTTAAAAAGGAAACTAGGAGAGCAAAAAGGGCACATGCAAGAATACTGGCAGGTAAACTAGGAAATTTGTAAGTTGTTTTATAAGAACATTTAGGGTAAAAGGATAACTAGGGAAGGAGTCGGGTCCATTAAGGATCACAGGGGTAATTTGTGTGTGGAGCCGGAAGATGTCAGTAGGGTTCTAAATGAATACTTTGTGTCAGTGTTCACTCATGAGAGGGACAATGTCGTTATAGATATCAGGGAGAAGGACTGTGATAAAATTAAAGAGATTAACACAGAGAGGAGGCTCTTGAGTTGTCTGACAGGTGTAAAGATAGACAAATCTCCAGGGCCAGATGAAATTAATCGCAGGCTGTAGAGTGAGGCAAGGGAGGAAATAGCAGGGGCTCTGGCAATAATTTTCAATTCCTCTTTGGCCACAGGAGAGGTGTCAGAGGACTGGGGGATAGATAATGTCGTTCCATTATTCAAGAAGGGAGGAAGGGATAAACCAGGAAACTACAGGACAGTCAGTCTAACGTCAGTGGTGGGGAAACTATTGGAAGCAATTCTGACTGGCAGAAAAGATCATGGCTGATCTTTTGTGGACTCAGCTCCACTTTCCGGCCCGAACACCATAACCCTTAATCCCTTTTTTCTTCAAAAAACTATCTATCTTTATCTTAAAAACATTTAATGAAGGAGCCTCAATTGCTTCACTGGGCAAGGAATTCCATAGATTCACAACCCTTTGGGTGAAGAATTCCTCCTAAACTCAGTCCTAAATCTACTTCCCCTTATTTTGAGGCTATTCCCCCTAGTTCTGCTGTCACCCGCCAGTGGAAACAACCTGCCCGCATCTACCCTATCTATTTCCTTCATAATTTTAAATGTTTCTATAAGATCCACCCTCATCCTTCTAAATTCCAATGAGTCCAGTCCCAGTCTACTCAACCTCTCCTCGTAATCTAACGCCTTCAGCTCTGGGATTAACCTAGTGAATCTCCTCTGCACACCCTCCAGCGCCAGTATGTCCTTTCTCAAGTAAGGAGACCAAAACCCGAACACAATTAATTGAACCGTAACTGATAACTTAAGTCCTTGTTAATCTCTGCAGTGCGAGATTTATTTTGCGGTACTCTCATAGGAAAAGAATGATGGAAATATTCCAAACAAAATACCAGAGCATATGTTGAAATGTAATCATTCACAGCATAGATTTTGAACAGTTACAAAATAAAGCATTGTGCCATTTACTTTGAAATAGACTCTTATGCACTTTATCTGTGCAGTCAGAATCTTATTAAAATATCTTGTGTCCTAATTACAGTAAATAATTTGGAATTAAATCCATAAATTCAATTGAACATATCGAAAAAGGTATTTTTAAACTATGATGTGGAGATGCCAGCGTTGGACTGGGGTGAGCACAGTAGGAAGTCTTACAACACCAGGTTAAAGTCCAACAGGTTTGTTTCAAATCACTAGCTTTCGGCATACTGCTCCTTCCTCAGGTGAATGGAGGTAGGTCCCAGAAAGATATATATAGACAAAGTCAAAGATGCAAGACGATACTTTGAATGCGAGCCTTTGCAGGTAATTAAATCTTTACAGATCCAGAGAGAGGGTTAATCACAGGTTAAAGAGGTGTGAATTGTCTCGCCAGGACAGTTGGTCGAATTTTGCAAGCCCAGGCCAGATGGTGGGGGGGTGAATGTAATGCGACATGAATCCAAGGTCACGGTTGAGGCCGCACATATCAGAGGCTGAATCAGCAGTCAAGGGCATTCAGTCTCTGATCTCCAGGTAAGCGTTCTCCAAGGCGGCCTTCAGGACGCACGACAATGCAGAATCGCCGACCAGAAACTGATAGCCAAGTTCTGCACACACGAGTATGGCCTCAACCGGGACCTGGGAGTCACGTTGCAATACATTCACCCCCCACCATCTGGCCTGAGCTTTCAAAATCCTACCAACTGTCCTGGCTTGAGACAATTCACATCTCTTTAACCTGTGATTATGCCTCTCTCTGGATCTGTAAAGACTTAATTACCTGCAAAGATCTGCATTCGAAGTATTGTCTTGCATCGTTGACTTTGTCTCTATATATATCTATATATATTATAGATATATATGTATGTTTCTGGAACCTACCTCTTCATTCACCTGAGGAAGGAGCAGTGCTCCGAAAGAGAATGATTGGAAACAAACCTGTTGGACTTTAACTTGATTTTTAAACTAGTCAGTAGTTTGTTGCCAAATTTGAATTGGACTGTTATTTTTTTAAAAACTAGTCTTGTAGCATTCAACACAGTGTGACTGAGACACAGCAACAAAAATAAACACGGGGAGATGATGGTGTAGGGCTAGTGTCACTGTACTCGTGATCCAGAGGCTCGCACCAAGCTCTGGGATGGGCGGCACGGTAGCACAGTGGTTAGCATTGTTGTTTCACAGCGCCAAGGACCTGGTATTTTGTGGAAGGGCAGCAGTTTGATGAAGAGATGGGCAAATGCAGTGGTGACCTGAAGCAGGAGAATCTCCAGATAGCATTTAGGAAAGCAAAATCAAATGTCTATAGAGTCCCACTTTATTCATTTAAAATTCCAAGACGGGCATACTCTTTTAAACAGGGTAAAGCATAAAGGGGCTGGTTTAGCTCACTCAGCTAAATCGCTGGCTTTTAAAGCAGACCAAGCAGGCCAGCAGCACGGTTCGATTCCCATACCAGCCTCCCCGAACAGGTGCCGGAATGTGGCGACTAGGGGCTTTTCACAGTAACTTCATTGAAGCCTACTCGTGACAATAAGCGATTTTCATTTTCATGAAGATGCTTTAGTGTTTTAAATTAGGGGAAAGGGAAGAAAGATTTCCTTGCACTCCTACCCACCAGGTCCCAAGCCCCATTCTAAGCTGACACGGTATATAGAATCAGAATTAGTGGATGCAGAATGATCCCACTGCGAAAACTATCAAATTATATATATTTTTAAAAACTCCACAGGACTTGTGAAATATATTTTAAAAATAAATATTTACCAGAAATAGGTATGCTCTAAAGCGATAGTTTAGTTTACCACTCTACACAACACATACCGAGGGCAACTTACAGATTCCCGGCTTGGGTCACTGTCTGTGCGGAGTCTGCACGTTCTTCCCGTGTCTGCGTGGGTTTCCTCCGGGTGCTCAGCTTCCTTCCCAAAAGTCCCGAAAGACGTGCTTTTAAGTGAATTGGACATTCTGAATTCTCCCTCTGTGTACCCGAACAGGGGCCGGAATGTGACGACTAGGGGATTTTCACAGTAACTTCATGGCAGTGTTAATGTAAGCCTACCTGTCACACTAATGAAGATTATTATTATTATGGGTTCAAATCCTACCATGGCAGCTATTAATAAACCTGCAACTATAAAACTAGCTTTTTTACTACCAGTGAAACTATCATTGGTTGCTGTAGAAACCCAGCTGGTCTACCAATGTCCTCCAGAGAAATCTTGTCTGTGACTCCAGACCCACAGCAATAAGATTGGCTCTTAAATGCCTTCTGAAATGGTCCAGCAAGCCACTCAGTTAAAGGGCAATTATAGATAGGTAACTGGCCTCGTCCGCAGTGTCCAAATCCCACAAAAGAATAAAGAAAAGAAACCCATGCAGTGATGTAAATTGAGACAGACACAGGGGGACAAAAAGAGAGAGGGATAGAAACTGAGAGGGCAGACACATAGACAGGGAGGTGGATGTACAGACTCAGTGAAAGATACAAGATGTGACATGGGGCACACACATTTCCTGCATTTTTCTATGCTGCATTTGTAAACTTCTGTGAAAAACTGACAGCATCAGCGCGGTATCATGTTTCTAACATCTGAATTGCAGGCCCCTGGGTTCTTGTCCTATTCTGTGCAGTTGTTTGACAGGAATTAGATACAGCGAACGCCATGAAGGCGGAGGGAGCACCAGCACAAACCAAAACTATTCCGGACTGTCAGAAGACGATGGTGGCAGTGCCAGACAGGAGTCTCTGAACAAGTATGACATCAAGTTACAGACCCGAATGAATCTGAAAGTTCTCCCTACACTTTAGGCTTACCTGCATATTATAATCTGCTCCCGCTTGGATCAGCCACAACAAGCCTTGGGGATGTCCTCCAAAAGCTGCAATGTGGGCTGGAGTCTGAGCAAATCGTGATGTTGTGATGTTGACTCCAACTCCTGCCTGCACCAACTGCATTACACACTCCAGCTACAAAACAGAAGAGAACAAAGTGAATGACCATTTATTTACCTTGTCAAGCTATTACCCATTCATTGCAATGAGACCAATCTCTGAAAATCTAATAATGACACTAACAGTGAAATTTGTAGCATTGCAGGTTCTCAGTCAGCTGAGTATTACTTCAAAAAACAATATTCCATTTTCAACTTTGTCAAAGAAACCTGCAGACTCCAGGCATTGAGAGCACACAGCTTTGGCAGACACAAACTCTGCACTAAATAGACTGATTCCCAGAAAGGTGAAGCCAAACAACAAGACTCCCATTATTAGAAAATAAAGCCCCCGTTTTAAAAAAGGTTTTACTTCCTCAGGTCTATAGATGATAAGAAAGAAAATTACAACTTGGGATCTTTTGCCAAAGGCATGAACATCTGGCAGCTATCAGTGCCAGAACCTCAATCTGAGGAAAGAAAATCAACCGGCATCCAATAATTTGCACATTGGAGCATCGGCATGCGGCTCATGGTGACTTTAAATTACCTGGAGACAACCTAAAGGTTTTTCCCAGTTACAATCACAATGCTGGTGAGCAGTGACCAATGGTTATTCTGAAAATGAACTTGATCCTTAAATAAAAAGTGTTCAATTCTGATTTGGTTCAGAAGGAGAGAATCCGTATTTTGTGGAAGGGCAGCAGTTTGATGAAGAGATGGGCAAATGCAGTGGTGACCTGAAGCAGGAGAATCTCCAGCATTTAGGAAAGCAAAATCAAATGTCTATAGACTCCCACTTTGTTCATTTAAAATTCCAAGACGGGCATACTCTTTTAAACAGGGTAAAGCATGAAGATGCTTTTGTGTTTTAAATTAGGGGAAAGGGAAGAAAGATTTCCTTGCACTCCTACCCACCTGGTCCCAAGCCCCATTCTAAGCTGACACGGTATATAGAATCAGAATTAGTGGATGCAGAATGATCCCACTGCGAAAACTATCAAATTATATATATATTTTTTAAAACTCCACAGGACTTGTGAAATATATTTTAAAAATAAATATTTACCAGAAATAGGTATGCTCTAAAGCGATAGTTTAGTTTACCACTCTACACAACACATACCGAGGGCAATTTACAGATTTGGCTGTTTTCCTGTCAGCCACTCCCCTCCCCCAATCCCTCCCCCTGCTGCCCACTCCCCCAGCCATATGAAGCACCTTGGGGCACTTTCCCTACATCAAAGATGTTATATAGATGAACTTGCTGCTAAATGCCACTTGGCATTATTTAAAATACCAAAGGACCTGTACTGCGCTGTAATATTCTATGTTCTATCACACCCATCGTGTTTCCACCAGCTCTTTGCTACCACTTCAGAGGAATGGAGAGGTTTTGAATTTGCTACATCACCATCAAGAATGTTAATCTTCACCAGTCTTTTGATGAAATGGCAAAAGGAATCAAAGTTCCGAATGCAAGTTCCCTGTGCTCGACATTGATGCCCCTTTTCAGCCTCTTCAAGTTTGGTATGGACGATGTGTTGCTGCATTTAACCATGTAGTAAATAAAGAGGACCATCTGAAATAGACAGCAGTGAGAGGCTTGCTGCCGAGCTGCCATCCTTCCATCTTCTAAGGTTTTGGTAAAAAAGATGTTGTATCTCCGCCAGGATCGTCCCAGTTACTGACAGTGAGATTGTTCACTGTCCATAGATCCTGGTCCTGGTCTGGAAGACCTTACTCAAAGCAGTTCAACATAACATTAACGACCTCACTACCACAGGGAGTAGTTGAGGCAAATAGAACAGATACATTTAAGGAGCTGGATAAACATGAGGGAGACAGTAATAGAAGGATACACTGATCGGGTAAGATGAAATCAGGAGGAAGAATGCTCATGGAAAACATAAACACCGACATAGACCAGTTAGGCCAAATGGCCTGTTTCTGTCCTGTGACGTTTAAATGATCTTAAGTGCATCCACAATTTATATGTCACAGGAATCAAGTGGAACAAGATTAAAAGAGTGGAGCAGTTATTTATTGAACCAAATGGTATCCACACCTCTTCGATGTTATTGTACATTACAAATTCATATTGCCTTTCATATTGTAACTAAAGGCTTGAGGCAGGAGTAGGTTTTTGGGAGCTCAATCTGAACAGTCTTTGACATAGCCACAATTCTCACCCAGGCAGCCAAGGCCCTCAGTGACAGGATGTCCTCCAGCAGGAGCATGCAGAATATGCACAGAATGTTGAATTGCGATTCCTCCAACAATGAAACATGCAGCTCAGCAAAACAGCTGGCGGTTGGGTAGCAAACATCGATGTACTCTTAGCATCATAGGTGTCCATAAGGTCCAGTGCAGCGTGATAACAGCTTCACGCAGACAAATGCTTACCGAGAGGTCATCAATGCTGCCAGACACTCAAATACTCAAGTATTTGTGGCCTGACTCTGGAACTATCTGTGCCCCAGGAACAGGTTAATCTGAGGGCAGACAAAATAACTTTTGCTTCCTATAATCCCCGTTTCTAGGTGGTGTTTGAACTCGGAGCAGTCTCTGCCCTTCTCAGAACTGCATCAATGTTTTTGCATCCACCTGAGCAGGCAAAGAACTTCAATTTAACATCTCTTTCAAGAGATGTAACCACTCGTACTCCAGGAGCTGTTTAACGTGGAATTACTCATTCTCCAGGAACAGTCTGATCCATTATCCAACACTTAATCAAAACTGCATGCTGAGCACCAAGAGGTCTGCTGCTTCAGGGGATTTCAGTGTATTTCACTTTGCTGCTTTTAAAGTTTTTCTCCTCTCAACGTATTCAGCAAAGGCGGCAAAGAAAAGGGCACCAAAGAGATAGCCTCAATGAAGCATGTTCCAGATTTCTTTTGGTAAAGCTTTTGCCAGGTGAAGACAAAAAAACATATTCCTGTAGTTTAGAAACGTATGCATCAGTTTCCTTTTTTTGGACCAAGGACAAACTTCCTCTCAATTGTTTTAATTTTCCTGATAACCTTCACTGTTATGAAGGTAGAATCCATGTAAACTTTCATTCACACCCTGTTACCCTTCAATCCTTCTGAAAGAGCAGATTGGGGAAAACATTTCCATTGGCAGGCATGACTGATAATCAAAGGGCACAGACTTAATGCTATTGACAAAAGATCCTGAGGGGGAGATGTGTGGATTATTTATCTTACACAGCGAGTTGTGGGGATCTGGAAGGAGCTGCCTGAAAGGGCAGTGGAAAGCAGATTCAATGATAACTTGCAGAAGAGAATTGGAAAAATGTTTGAAGGGCTATGGGGGAAGACATAGGGAGTGGGGCGAATTAGAGAACTCTTCCAGAGCCCCCAACTCGGTTGAACGGCCTCCTTCCGTGAGGCAAAGTGTAAAACTGCAAAGCACTCTGTCGTGGTGTAGAGTCAACGTCCCCACCATGAGACACTGAATAGGGAATTCTGTCTGTGATCACTTCCTTCTTTCACATCAGCCCATCAGATTTTCACATTGCCCCCAACTGCCTCGAACCAGGGCGAGAAGACACCAATGGAGAAATACATTTGCCTGTCTCAAGCTGCGAAACAGCTCAGACATCACTCCTGTTAAGAAAAAGAGCAAAGAGTGATGCCATGGTCTGCCATAAACCACCTGCTTAGCTTTGTAGTCTGCCATTTGCTAAAAAAACATTAGCTTTATTCAGTCAGCTGTTTGCAATTGAATAATCACATCTTGTACATATGGTAGATACTTCAGGATTAACTCTTCAATATTGCATGATTTATTCCCCACAGATGCACCTCTTCTACCCAGAGACTCAATAGCTCTGTTATTCCAATACAATTTCTCTGCCAACCTTCTCATTTGTTACACTAACACATGTTGCAGTTAATTTTAACACCAGTGGCACATGTCTGTTCAACAATTATTGGCAGGATCAACAGACGTGGACGAAGACACAAGATGTCACTGGAGTGAATGCTACTGTGATAAACACAGCAACAGGCAATGATTCACACATCTGCAATTTCTATCTTAAACTAACTTGAGAAAGCACCACGTAATTTTTTTTAACAGTAGAGGAACATGCATGCAAAATACTTAGGCAAGCATGAATGTTACTATGCAGACACCAGGACTATACAGGGAATGTGTTAGAGCATAAGAAATAGGAACAGTAAGTAGGCCATTCAGCCCATGAACAACTATCTGGTAATGACCAGATCATCTGTTTGAGTGATGTTGGTTCAAGGATAAATATTGGCCAGAACTGGGGAGACTCCCATGTTCTTCAACAATTAATGCCATGGAATCTTTCACATCCAGAGAGGACAGTCAGATCCTCAGTTCATCAGCTCACCGGAAAGTTGGCACTAACACTGCAGCACTCCCTCAATGCTGCACTGGAGTCAGTCTGGATTGCGTGTTCCAGTGTAATAAAATTCACGTTGCTGGAAATTCGTCAATATTCTAGTGGAAATTTGTGACCCAACTAATATTTCTAACTGGAAGAGTGTGCCCCAGGAATAACTCGGTTTCTGAATTTCTCCTCACTTCCCCTTGTCTCTTTGCTTTCTGTATTTGTTTCTCTCACTCCAAGTGAACTGGAAAAGGCTATTCACCAAAGGTGCATACTCTGGGGCCGAGTGTGCAAGAAACTGTGGGCCTAGTGTGCTCCATGGAGGACTTAAGGAGAGTGCAGAGTGGGAAAATGTGAGGTTGACCACTTTGGCAGGAAGAATAGAAGAGCAAAATATTTAAAGCGAGAGAGAGATCTGGGTATCTCTGTGCATCAATCACAAAATGTCAGTAAGCAGGCAAAAGCAATTAGGAAAGCAAATGGAATATTGGCCTTTATTGCAAAGTGAATGGAGTATAAAAGTAGGGCGGTTTTGCTACAACTGTACAGAGCACTGGTGAGACCACACCTAGACTAATGGGTAGAGTTTTAGTCTAGTAACTTACCCTGCTTGCACTGGAAGCAGTTCACCAGGCTGATTCCTGGAATGGAGTGATGTCTTACGAGGAAAGATTGAGCAAATTTAGAAGAGAGTTCACCTCATTGAAACATTCAAGATTCTGGGGGGGGTGTGTTTGATAAGGTGGGTACTGAGAGGATGTTTCGTCTTCTGGGGCAATCTCGATCCAGGTGGCCCAACTTACAGCAAGGGGTCTTCCATTTAAGACAGATGAGGGGGAATTTCTTCTCCGAGAATCTTTAGCATTCGGAATTCTCTCCCCTTTCGAGCAATGGAGGCTGGTTCATTGAATATATTCAAGGCTGAGTTAAGACAGATTTTTGATCAACAAGAGAGTCGAAGGTTATGTGGTACAAGCAGGAACGTGCAGTTCAGGCCACAATCAGATATGATCTTATTGAATTGTGGAGCGGGCTCAAGGGGCTAAATGTTCCTACCCCAGCCATGATTAAAATGTGAATCTCAGGCTAGCTGAAAAGGCACAGCAAGACTGTCACCAAACCAAACAATAGTGTTGTTCCAAAACATTCTGATTGCCCCAAAGTTAATCATTGTTGTATTTAAAAACCTAGTTAGCTTGACCAAGTGTTTATTGGGGAGGGAAGTATTTGATACTTTTCCCTGAAGGTATTATTCTTGGGTTCAGTGTCACAGACTGCTATCTTAAGTGAATGTAGAACCAGGCAGAACTTTTAAACTTCAACTCCATCTACAAGTTTGCTGATGACCGTAGTGGGTCGGATCTCAAACAACAATGAGTCATAATACAGGAGGGAGATAGAGAACTTAGTGGAATGGTGTAATGACAACAATCTTTCCCTCAATGTCAGCAAAACTAAAGAGCTAGTCATTGACTTTCGGAAGCGAAGTGTCGTCCCTGGCCCTGTCAGCATCAATGGTGCCGAGGTGGAGATGGTCGACAGCTTCAAATTCCGAGGTGTGCACATCACCAACAATCTGTCCTGGTCCACCTACATCAACGCTAAAAACAACCAAGAAAGCACCTATACTTCCTCAGGAAACTATGTAAATTCCACATTGGCTCTTACAATTTTTACAGGTGCACCATAGAAAGCATCCACTCTGGCTGCATCACAGCCTGGTATGGCAACTGCTCGGCCCAGGACCGCAAGAAACTACAGTCATGGACACAGCCCAGTCCATCACGCAAACCTGTCTCCCATCCATTGACTCTATCTATACCTGCCCCTGCCTTTGGAAAGCAGGCAGCATAATCAAAGACATCTCCCACCCGGGTTATTCTCTCTTCCAACCTCTTCCATCGGGCAGAAGAAACAAAAGTCTGAGAACCGCACTAACAGATTCAAAAACAGCTTCTTCCTCGCTGTTACTAGACTTCTGAATGACAGTCTTATGGACTGAACAGATCTCTCTACACATCTTCTCTATTAGCACTACACTCAAAAACTTCACCCGATGTACATGTCTATGCAGTTACATGTATTGTATGTCCTAGTGGAGGCAAGGTGGCACAGTGGTTAGCATTGCTACCGCACGACGCCAAAGATCCGGGTTCAATCCCGGTCCCAGGTCACTATCCGTGTGGAGTTTGCACATTCTTCTGTGTCTGTATGGGTCTCACCCCCACAACCCAAAGATGTGCAGCGCAGATGGATTGGCCATGCTAAAATTACCGCTCAATTAGAGAAATTTAAAAAGAATTCCATGTCCTATGTTTTTCACGTATGGAACGATCTGCCTGGACTGTGCGCAGAACAATACTGTTCACTGTACCTCGGTACACGTGACAATAAATGTAAATCTAACCTAATCTTAATCTCAAGCTAATTTGTAAACGGTCAGGTATCAGTTACCATACTTCCTGAGCTTCAGAGGGTGACAGCAGCAATGACCCACTGCAGATTTACAGTAGATTCTGGCTTAAATATTCAGCTCTGTAAAATAGAAAACAGCGGTCAAAGCAGTTGAACTAAGCTGTAACGTGCAGCAAATCAAACAAGTTTCTGAATATCAATCTTTACCTAGTTGTTTTTAGCTGTCCGTTGAGTATTTCTTTGGTCTCTCTCTGATGGAATTATCTAACTTCTACAAGGCAGGCTGAGAAATACTTTTCAAAACTTTACTGAGCACTAGGAAATTTAAATGCATTTTAAGGAGCAGTCAATCAAATATGATCCAAGAGCAGATCAGAGGCAGGCTTCCTAGCAACTAGAACAAAGAAAATTACAGCACAGGAACAGGCCCTTCGGCCCTCCCAACCTGCGCCGATCCAGATCCATCTAAACCTGTCTCCTATTTTCCAAGGTCTACTTCCCTCTGTTCCTGCCCTTTCATATACCTGTCTAGATGCTTCTTAAATGATGCTATCGTGCCCGCCTCTACCACCTCCGCTGGTAAAGCGTTCCAGGCACCCACCACCCTTTACGTAAAAAACTTTCCACGCACATCTCCCTTAAACTTTCCCCCTCTCACCTTGAAATCGTGACCCCTTGTAACTGACACCCCCACTCTTGGGAAAAGCTTGTTGCTATCCACCCTGTCCATACCTCTCATAATTTTGTAGACCTCAATCAGGTCCCCCCTCAACCTCCGTCTTTCCAACGAAAACAATCCTAATCTACTCAACCCTTCTTCATAGCTAGCACCCTCCATACCAGGCAACATCCTGGTGAACATCCTCTGCACCCTCTCCAAGGCATCCACATCCTTCTGGTAATGTGGCGACCAGAACTAGTGGTTCAATACCTGACTGCTCAAGTCAGCAACATGATAGAATTCCAACTATTTTTCTGGATGGTAGCCACAACACTGATGAAGCCAAGGACAAAGCCCCTATTATGGGACTCCCTATCCACGACCACTGGTTTAAACTAGGGTATTAGTATTTACAGTTACAGTGCATATAACCCAAAAGATACTCTGCAGCAACATGACTACTACAGCCTCTATTACCAATAAATATACCAGTCTTGTGAAACACAATAATTTGCAAATTCCCCTCCCAAATCACAAATCATTTTGATTTGGGGAAAATGGTCTGTTTCTGTGCTGTAAATTCCATGTGATATTCCTTTTAGTCACTGGACTATTATCCTGTAATCCCCAAACTCAACCCTATCAGCGCAAGGCCAGGATCTCATCACATTCACCAGAACCCAACAAGTCAGCAAACACAGTCGTGGCAGCATCGCCATTATCCAGCAGCAAAGAAATAAATGGCACAGGTTTGTGTTAGAATAAAGTGCTTTCCCACACCATCCAAACTCTGGACCCCTCGCATTGAAACAAACTGGGCCATTTTCTGTGAGTGAATCTGCTTTTTAACCCCGTGGGTACCGGGGGAGAAACCACTACGTGCATTATACACAAATACACCTGATTTTTGCCGCAAAGAGCTACTGTCAATTAAATCACAAAATGGATTGATTTAATTAAGCGATGCAGCTCTTTCTAATTAATTGGTGATTCATAGTCTTAGCTCATTTTCATTTATGTTGCCTTAATGTTTACTCAAAACAGAAAGCACTGGGATTATTTCCATTGTATGGGTCCTTAAATGGCCTCACAAACCTCAAAGGTTATGAAGGAACAATGACAAAGTAAATTCACTGAAACATGTTTAAATAACTTGGAAACCATCAGAAATATCTGTGCTTACCATAAATAATGGTCAGTGGCTTTCAGAAGGCATCTGTCGAGTGTTCTTTAAAGTTCAATTTGGACAGTTATTGCAGATGTTTTGTAACTATCTGGCACATATATTTATATATATTCATGCCCTCATAACTTAAAAATAATTCTGCTGACTGCTCTTGGCATCAGGAATACATTTCCAGTTGCCTTTGGCATCTTCAATTGAAAACAACTGCTACAGCAACCTGATACAAACCCTCACCCCAACAGTAATCTGCTTACAATCTATCTGCTTGCTCAAAACACTGCAGTCTGCTCACTGGATCAACCTTGTATAACACAATTTCATATAACTGGCTGAAGACAGGTCAACTGAAAGAAGAACAAAGATTCATTATATGGTTTCCCAAAGTACATCACATTCAGTTTGCTACTTGTCCAGGTGCAGTGACGGACAATATTTTGCCCAGCAAGATCCCATAATGAGGATTGAGATGGATGAGCAGTGTTTCTGGTGGTGCCAGCTGGGCAGAAGAATGGCAAATAGTGGGGTCAGAAAATTTGACTAAAGACGCAAGTTACAGATGGAGCCTTACCACCTGACAGATCGCTGGAAAGAACCAACTAGTGCGTGGCAACAGCACAAGACATTAACTGGACTCAGGGATGAGAAGCTGGAGGAAAGAAGCACAAATCTTGGAGGAAAGAGAGTCTGTACTGGCACAGGGACCACCACATCCAGAACCCGGCACACACTCTTGCTCACCGTCAAAGAAAGACATTCAGGTGTTGGAGACTTGGCAGAGAAAAGACAATTTGCTCCTCAGCAATGAAGAGTGCAAAGAACCAGGGACTGGGACATGAAGGGATTCGGGCAGACCACTGGTGAACTGAAGGTTCTCAAGGAGCAGGTAAACTGAACCCACATCATGCCTCAATCTAGATCCAGGACGGGTAACAGAACTCAATGGAATATTTGGGGAGAGAGTGAGGCAAGCAGATATTGCAGAAGAATCTGAAGGAATAGCTGATTGCAATGCATTCACTTTAGGCAGTGGCTGTGCTGACCTTTCTGATTCTGCATTTTGCACAGTGCTTAAAGAATAATCAGTTAAAAAAATAGCTGACAAAAGACAAGCCGAGTTGAAAAATTCAGAGATGATGATCTCACCTCCAGGAATCACTTCTCAACACTAATAAACCAGGCCTCCATTATGGGCATTGACACAAATCCACCGGGTCTTTCACACAACAGTGTAAATGAAGCAAAAAGAGTTTATGTTGAAGATCTAACCAAAGCAACTAAAGGAGCAGGCACTTCCACAACAAATTCCAGCCTTTTAATAACCAACTGCGGACAGACTCAATCCAACCATCTTGAGAGACTAAAGGTGGCTATTTAGGTGCGAATAAACATTGAGAAATTTAACCTTGGCTCCAAAAACTGACCAACAGTCACCTATAAGCGCAGCAAAACTAGTCTGTCCCGTACACAGGCACAGTGAAACAAGTCAGTCCCGTACACGCGCATAGTGAAACAAGTCAGTCCCCTACACGCGCATAGTGAAACTAGTCAGTCCCGTACACGCGCATAGTGAAACTAGTCAGTCCGTACACGCGCATAGTGAAACTAGTCAGTCCCGTACACGCGCACAGCGAAACTAGTCAGTCCCGTACACGCGCATAGTGAAACTAGTCAGTCCCCAACACGCGCACAGTGAAACTAGTCAGTCCCGCACACGCGCAGTGAAACTAGTCAGTCCCGTACAGGCGCATAGTGAAACTAGTCAGTCCCCAACACACGCATAGTGAAACTAGTCAGTCCCGTACACGCGCATAGTGAAACTAGTCAGTCCCGTACACGCGCATAGTGAAACTAGTCAGTTCCCTACACGTGCATAGTGAAACTAGTCAGTCCCGTACACGCGCATAGTGAAACGAGTCAGTCCCCTACACGCGCATAGTGAAACGAGTCAGTCCCCTACACGCGCACAGTAAAACTAGTCAGTCCCGTACACGCGCATAGTGAAACTAGTCAGTCCCCTACACGCGCACAGTAAAACTAGTCAGTCCCGTACACGCGCATAGTGAAACTAGTCAGTCCCGTACACGCGCATAGTGAAACTAGTCAGTTCCCTACACGTGCATAGTGAAACTAGTCAGTCCCGTACACGCGCACAGTGAAACTAGTCAGTCCCGTACACACGCATAGTGAAACTAGTCAGTCCCGTACACGCGCATAGTGAAACTAGTCAAGTCCCATACACGCGCATAGTGAAACTAGTCAGTCCCAAACACGCGCATAGTGAAACTAGTCAGTCCCGTACACGCGCACAGTGAAACTAGTCAGTCCCGTACACGCGCACAGTGAAACTAGTCAATCCCGTACACGCGCATAGTGAAACTAATCAGTCCCCAACACGCGCACAGTGAAACTAGTCAGTCCTGTACACGCGCACAGTGAAACTAGTCAGTCCCCTATATGCGCACAGTGAAAATAGTCTGTCCCGTACACACGCACAGAGAAACTAGTCAGTGCCGTACTCATGCACAATGAAACCAATGGGTCCTGAACACTTCCACAGTGAAACTTGTCAATCCTTTACACACTCTGACACTATGCAGTCCCTTATTCGTGCACTGTGCTTGTGCACAAGTGCTTATACTCTCAATTTCCATTCTATCCACCATTTCCCTGTCAACCCACAGCAAACAGCCACAAGAGGAAGCCATACAACCTGTTCCTCCATCTAATCAGTTGATGGTTGATCAGTCCTTTCAACTTCATTTAGCCACCGTAGCTCCATGTCCCATGCTATCCTTATTGTCCCCGACTAATAACCACTGATTGCAGTCTGGAAAATAT
Source organism: Scyliorhinus canicula (assembly GCF_902713615.1). Taxonomy (NCBI): domain Eukaryota; kingdom Metazoa; phylum Chordata; class Chondrichthyes; order Carcharhiniformes; family Scyliorhinidae; genus Scyliorhinus; species Scyliorhinus canicula. The sequence goes on from NC_052159.1 coordinate 159,458,148, forward strand.
GAACCGACTTCCCTTGGGGGGGGGGTTTAAATTCCAGATTACCACTCCCCATGTGAGCTGTTAATATCAATTTTCAAATGCAAATTACGTCAAGTCTTAACCAGCCAATCTTTTGCTGCATCTGTATGGAGAGTGGACAGGGAGGCCACGGTATATTCTTTACACAATGTCAGGCTGCAGCAAATATTAGAAACTGCCATTTGGTGGTATTTATAAGTAATAACCCTGTTTGGACCAGGTTTTGCTATTTAATTGTCAGGGACAGGAGAATACCAAAAGAACTCCATCAGAAACACAAGAGGTGCCATGGCACTGCACAGCACCATTAACACTCGAACAGTTTTTTTGTTAAAGTCTGTTCATGGACAATATGGCAGGTCATTGTGCGATGATCATTTGTCAGGAATGGGGGGGGGGGGGAATAAGCTTTCTCTAAAGACACAAATCACTGCATGAGGAGAGTTCAATTGTCAGCTAGGCAGAACAAATTCTTCAATAAAATCAGACTGTTCCAATGTGGAGCCAGCCATTTGGTTTATTGTACTCTCTTAGCCTCTTTATTCTAGTCCAAGTGTCCAGCTCACGCCCTGACAAGGCATCCCCGTGAAACTCAAATTCCCTTTAAAATTAATCCTGCTGCCTGGCAAGGAGAATTCCACATTCTACACACTCCCCTAAAGTTCCCTTGGTGGTAGGTCTGCGCGCTATTGTTCTTGTCTTACCAAGAATTAATCAATATTTGACTTTCTGTATCTTTGAAAACCTCCTTTAAGTCAATCCTTAACCATCTCAGCCAGAGCAAAGGAAGTTGTAAGTTTGAGTTGGTGAACTCAGTCCTCTCATCCCTGTGGATGACCCCAGTGACTGTTTAATACAGCTTTCCCATTGGGTTCACCTCATTCTTCTAAACGGTGCCCAGAAATGTACCATAGCTTTGTACAAACACCACAGTATTAACTTAGCTATTTCTTACGCTCAGTGGAAAATAGAAGGCTTTTTTTTTTGAACGTACTGGGTGAAAACATTGTTCCTTCCTTTCCTTGCGGTTTCTAGCTTTAAATGGATGTTACCTCTGTACAAACGGTTGTCTTGGAGCTGGCCAGCAGCAGAGAATGAATGCTCCAGTGCTTCTGATGGCCCGCCTCGCAGCGTATCAATCAAATTTCAAAGCTGTAATCAACCAATCAACCTGTACTTTCAAGCACTGCGATCCAGTACCTAATAATCTTCACAACAATTTGTACAAAGAGAAGGTTAGAGCGTACCTAAAACAATATACAGGAACAAAGTGAATTAGGAAGGGCAGCACTTAATACAGAGTCTCGTCAGTTTGGAGGCATTCCTCCCAACCTCATTGACAGTAATGTGTAAACTAGGCAGGAGTGTGCTTAATTTGTGTGATTCTAACATCGCTTTTCCTGCACTATCTTCTCAGTAAACACAGAAGCAACCATTGCATCAGGGCAACATTGCAGAGGTCTTGGGGGCTGCAGAGCAAACAGCACAAACACTTTTAAAAATGGGTGTGAAGTGAGAACGTGCAGATACTGGGACTAACATGGCTCCTCAGCTGCTCTGTTGGATAAGTCCCTCAGTGAATTTACAACACATCCAGACTCTGCTGCAATCCAAACGCTTGTGCTCGTTTTAAGCAGGAAGCAAGCAAAATGCAACTTTTCACTGGGACGTCATCCATCAGACCACGGGACGCCATGTCAGCGTGTAACATCTTAAGTGTTTCCTTCAAGGGTGAGTGGCTCATAGACCAGGGGGCGCATGGAAATTTCAGATTAGGTGACTTTAGCACGATTGTGCAGGTTGCATGCGTGCTGTGTGGATAAATTCTGTCTGATGTATATGTCCCTCTCAGCTTAATGTACTGACCACTCTCTGCTTGTGCAGCTGCGTCTATTCCCCAAGTCTCCTATCTGTAAAGTGCCAAAGGTAAAACTCTCCCTCAGTCATAAAGGGCTTCACTGATAAGGCAGCGTCATTCTCGATCCCTGGTGGTGGCAGTTTGGTGGATCCCTGGTGATGATGGTTTTCAGAGTGACCATAGGCGTGATGTTGGTTTGCTTGGTGACTAGATCCCTAGTGATGGTTGTTTGGTACGTGAACGGATCCCTGACGATGCCAAGTTTGCTGAGTGACTGGATCCCTGGTGGCAGTGGTTTGCTCCATGACCAGATCCCAGGAGATGACAGATTGCTCAGTGACTGGAATCCTGGTGGAAGTGGTTCTCAGTGACTGGATCCCAGGAGATGACAGATTGCTCAGTGACTGGATCCCTGGTGGAAGTGGTTCTCAGTGACTGGATCCCTGGAGGTGGCAGTTTGCAGTGACCAGATCCCTGGAGATTACAGATTTCTCAGTGACCAGTTCCTGCTTGCAGCAATTTCCTCCTTGCCTGGATCCCGAGATTACCTTTGTCCAGAAGGGTGGCACGGTAGCATAGTTGCTTCACAGCTCCAGGGTCCCAGGTTCGATTCCCAGCTCGGGTCACTTTCCGTACGGAGTCTGCACGTTCTCCCAGTGTCTGCGTGGGTTTCCTCCGGGTGCTCTGGTTTCCTCCCACAGCTCAAAGACATGAAGGTTAGGTGGATTGGCCGTGATAAATTATCCTTAGTGTCCAAAAGTGATTAGGTGGGGTTACTGGATTACGGGGATAGCGTGGAGGCGTGGCCTTAGGTAGGGTGCCCTTTCCGGGGGTCGGTGCAGACTCGATGGGCTGAATGGCCTCATTCTGCACTGTAAATTCTATGATTCTATGACCAGATCCCTGGATATGGCAATTTGTTTGCTGACCAGATTCCTGAAGGAAGCAGTTTGCACAATGCCCAGATCACAAGATTAATGGTTCTCAGTGACTGGATCTCTGGAGGTGACAGTTTGCTCACTGACCATACCTCTGAAAGTGGTAGTATGCTTCATGAACAGATCCCTAGATAAGAGAGTTGGCTGAGTGACTGGATCCCTGGACATGGCAGTTTGCAAAGGACCAAATCCCTGGTGATGACAGCTTGCTCACTGACCAGATCCATGGCTGTGACGAATTACTCACTGACCAGATCCATGGCTGTGACGATTTGCTCAATATCCAGATCCATGGCTGTGACTATTTGCTCAATGACCAGATCCATGGCTGTGACTATTTGCTCAATATCCAGATCCATGGCTGTGACTATTTGCTCAATGACCAGGTCCATGGCTGTGACTATTTGCTCAATATCCAGATCCATGGTTGACAATTTGCTCAATATCCAGATCCATGGCTGTGACTATTTGCTCAATATCCAGATCCATGGCTGTGACGATTTGCTCACTGACCAGATCCATGGCTGTGACGATTTGCTCACTGACCAGATCCATGGCTGTGACGATTTGCTCAATGACCAGGTCCATGGCTGTGACGATTTGCTCAATATCCAGATCCATGGCTGTGACGATTTGCTCACTGACCAGATCCATGGCTGTGACGATTTGCTCACTGACCAGATCCATGGCTGTGACGATTTGCTCACTGACCAGATCCATGGCTGTGACGATTTGTTTACTGACCAGATCCACGGTTGTGACGATTTGCTCACTGACCAGATCCATGGCTGTGATGATTTGCTCACTGACTAGTATGTTTGGTGACCAGATCCCTGCAGGTGCCAGTTTGTTCAGTGACAGGATCCCTAATGTGACCGAATATTCGCTGTCTGGGTCCCTGTTGATTGTCCATTAAGGCGATTGCAGTTTTCCCAGTGTGCTGATCCTGAAAGTTTGAGAAGGGATGTGTGCCCATCGCTGGAGGTTGTGAATATGGGCGTCCAGTGACTCGAGGTGAGGAGAACGTGGGTACTGGTGGCCGGAGAGGGGTAAATGTAGCACCTGATGGCTGGCGGGCTGGGGAAATGGTGCTCCTGATGGTGTGAGGGGGGAGGAACCGGGGATCGCAGCGGTGTGAGGGTGGACAAGCCGGGGTCGTGTGGCCGGAGGAACCGGGGGCCGCTGTGATCGGAGGGGGAAGAAGACCGGGTTCACGGCAACCGGGGGAGAAACCCGGGATCGTGGCAGCTGGAGGGGAGGATGAATCGGGGGTTGCTGTGGCATAGGGGTGGAAAACGAAGAGGAATCATAGTGGCTTGAGGGGGAGGAATGGGGTCACGGCGGTCATAGGGGAGAAATTTGTGACTCGGAGGTTGGGGGAAAAGCACTGTCGTGGGCAGAGAGGGGGAATCAACATCCCAGATTTTGCCAGTGGCTCGATGTCCTGATGGCTGGAGGTACAAGACAGCTCATAGTTTGGTGTCCTCATTGCTGGAGGCGATTTTCAGTGCTTGATTCTGCCCACCAGTGATGTGTCCATTGTCGAAATGCTGCGAGGGGGCAGTAGCAGGAACTGTTCGTCTGGATTGGGGAAACCTGAGGTACTGTGATTTACTGAGTTTGGAAACCAAACTCACAAAAAAAATTGATGTTGATTCAGTTGTTATTGAAAAGATTATTTCCCAATGGTCTCGAATATCGTCGAATATGGTCTTCAAATATCGGATCTTGCATATTGTGTGTCAGAAAAATTGGTAATTCGATTAAATAATCAGGTTATTTCAGGCAGTGTAACTCTTTCCTTTATGTCTTAAGTATTGACGTTAAGACGTTAAGGCCAATCTCATGTGGTATTGCAAATGGGCATGGTATGACCTTGCGTAGGGTGTCGTGTTCTGGCGCAGTGGATTTGGGGCTGGGGGCAGGGTAGGTATAAATCACTTCCTGTTTTAAAGTTGGTTTTTATAACCTAATTGCTATATTTGCATTAGAAATCGCTCTTTCCACATTTACAATGGAAAACTTCCTGTGTAAACCTGTCACAGTGATTACCCCCAAACCAGTGCCACCACTGGCAGAGAACATAATTACAATGTGACAGGTTTACATCAGGAGTTTCCATTATAAATGTGGGCAGGGGAGTTGGTAATAGAAAAGCTAACCTAAAATATAAGCGGATGCAAGATTTAAAAAATATTTAATTTTATTTATATAATTCAATCTAAATCTATATAACTATTCATTTTATTAATGTTCAAAACATTTTGGTTGTAGTTTTATTTTACGTAAGTGGTTGTGCAAAGTCAGGATTATTGAATTTCACTCCCTCGCTTATGTCATATATAAACATATGCAGTTTATATTAGTCTATTCATAATATTTACACAGAGCAGGTTGAGATCTATATATAAATACATTCATTTAATGTCTTTAAAAACTTGCATCTGCAACTCTTCCTGTCAACTTGTCCGTCATGAATTCTTATGTTCAGATTTGCAATTGAAACGGTGTAAACTTCTGGCACCGTAGCTGCACCCTCCTGCCAGCGGAGTAATATATATTGTAGATATATGTAACGAGGCTCGCTGCGGAGGTAGGTAACTGGGTGCAGTCAATGGTGGTGCTGAGGTTAAGCAGGATGGGGGGGGGGGGGGAGGAAGGGGTTGCCGGCCGGTGGGTGCCACCTACGGCTCAGACCTTGCGTAAAAGCCATACCCCTTTGGCCAATTTCCATCATTAACTCCCACCTGTGTGTTTAGGATGGAATGGTTTGTGCTGCCCCTGCTGGCAGAAAGGTGTAACTGCAGCGTGACATGTTTACATAGGCAGGTAACATGGGGCGGATGAGGTTGACAGGAAGTGCACAGATATACCATTTTAATGAAGTGCGTTTACATTTTATTTTAAAGTATTGATGTTTTATCCATATGGTTTATACATATGGAAGTGTTTATCGATATTTATGATATTGACAGCTAGTTGGCCATCCTTACCTCACATTGTGGAGATTCTATATGGTGTATGTATGTATGGCGGTGCCTATGGATTGTATAGGCGGCCCCAGGCCGGCCGGCCTTACCTTGCCGAAGTGTGCGGCCCAGTGCAGCGGGCTCCAGCCGTACACGTTGTCCTCCAGGCGGCAGTCACTGAGGGAGGCGGCGGCCAGCAGCGAACCCACCGCCGCCGCGTCGCCGTCCCGACAGGCCCGGTGCAGCGGGAAGCGCAGCGCCAGCAGCTCGTCCCCGGAGAAGCCGCGCTCGCGGCCCCAGCCCGCCATCCCCGTCCCAGCCGCGGCCCCGCTCGGCTCCCGCACACCCGGCTCCGCCCGACTCCCGCACACCCGGCTCCGCTCCGCCCGGCTCCGGCCTCAACACCACCGCCGCTTCCCGCCCGACCCAGACAAAGGGAGCGCCGCAAGACCCGGACCGGAGCGCCGCAAGACCCGGAGCGGAGCGCCGCAAGACCCGGACCGGAACGCCGCAAGACCCGGACTGGAGCGGAGCGCATCAAGACCCGGAGCGGAGCGCCGCAAGACCCGGACCGGAGCCCCACGATCTGAAAGACTTGGACTGGATCACCAAATCCTGGACTGGAGCAAGAAGACCCGGACTGGAACCGCAAGTCCCAGACAGGAGCAGCAGAACCCGGACTGTAAGTAGCAGGGCCGGCCCAAGATACCGGCAACTCGGGCAGTCGCCCGGGGCGCCATGTGCTAGGGGGCGCCAAAGACTCGGGTCCCGCGCATGCGCAGTTGGGCAGGTGCCAACCAGCGCATGCGTGGTGGCCGCCCTCCCCCAGGGCGGCCCCCCCCTCCGTCCGCCCCCGCCCGCCCCTCGGCCCCGCCCGCCGCCTTGGCCCGACCCGCCCCCCCCCGCCGCCTCGGCCCGACCCGCCCCCCCCGGCTCCGCCCCCCCGGCTCCGCCGCCCCCCCCGGTTCCGGCTCCGCCCCCCCCGGTTCCGGCTCCGCCCCCCCCCCCCCCCCCCGCGCCCCCCCCCCCCGGCTCCGCCCCCCCCCGAAGGGCGCTGAAGTTCAGCTTGCCCGGGGCGCCAGCAACCCTAGGGCCGGCGCTGGTAAGTAGACCTGGTGGCACAGTGGTTAGCACGGTGGCTTCACAGCGCCAGGGTCCCAGGTTCGATTCCTGGCTTGGGTCACTGTCTGTGTGGAGTCTGCACGTCCTCCCCGTGTCTGCGTGGGTTTCCTCCGGGTGCTCCGGTTTCCTCCCACAGTCCAAAGATGTGCAGGTTAGGTGGATTGGCCATGCTAAATTGCCCGTAGTGTCCTAATAAAAGTTAAGGGGGGGGTTGTTGGGTTACGGATATAGGGTGGATACGTGGGTTTGAGTAGGGTGATCATGGCTCGGCACAACATTGAGGGCCGAAGGGCCTGTTCTGTTCTGTGCTGTACTGTTCTATGTTCTATGTTCTCCCCGTCTCTGCGTGGGTTTCCTCCCACAAGTCCCGAAAGACGTGCTGTTTGGTCATTTGGACATTCTGAATTCTCCCTCCGTGTACCCGAACAGGCGCCGGAATGTGGCGACTAGGGGCTTTTCATTGCAGTGTTAATGTAAGCCTACTTGTGACAATAAAGATTATTATTCAAAGAAGACACAGACCGAAGCCGCAAGATCTGGAAGACCTGGACTGGATCAGCAAATTCTGGACTGGAACAGGAAGACCTGGACTGGAGCCACAAGACCTGGACTGGAGCCGCAAGACCTGGACTGGAGCCGCAGGACCCGGACTGGAGCTACAAGACCTAGAGCGGGGCCGCAATACCTGGAGCGGGCTGCAAGACTCAAACTTGAGTCACAAGCCCCGGAGTGGAGCCACAGGACCCGGAGCAGAGCTGCAACAAGGCCCAGACTGGAGCATACAAACCCAGAGTGGAATCGTGAAACCGGGAGTTGAGTGAGAGAACCTGGATTGGAGCCGCAAAACCCAAGTGGAGCCACAAGATCTGGAATGGAGCAGAAAAACTCAGAGTGGAGCAGCAAAACCTGGAGCAGAGACGCAACTGGATGCAGTGTGTAGCGGTATTTGGCCACAGCCAATCCACGAATCCAGGGTAATGCTCAGTGGGCTTGGCTTCAAATCCCACCACAGCAGATGGTGAAATTTGAATTCATTAACAAAACCGAGAATGAAAAGTTTAATGATATTATTGTTAAATAATACAAGTTTTTTTTTTAAATTACAAACCAGGTGACTGCAACTTTTTGGGCTCAGACGAAGTCCTTGGGTATTTTATAATAACATCTAATTTCACTTGTGTTGAGACTCCGGGTCAAGTGGGGCTGCAATTGACCCATTGACCGTGCACTGGCCTAGGGGTCGAGACAGTATCCAGTGTGTTTAGCCGTTTCTTGATATCACTTGAGGTGAATTGAATTTGCTGAAGATTGGAATCTGGAGTGTGAAGATTCATGCTGAGAAGGTCAGAAGGAGACGGAGATGGATCATCTACCTGGCACTTTAACCTGAAGATTGTTACAAACGCTTCAATCTTGACTTTGCACTGTTGTGCTGGATTCCCATCATTAAGGATGGGATATTTATGGAGCTTTTTTGTCCAGTGTGTTGTTTAATTGTCTATCGCCATTCCACGACTGGATGTAGGAGGACTGCAGAGCTTAGATCCGATCTGTTGCTTGTGGGATCGCTTAGCTTTGTCTATCACTGGTTCTGCTGTACCCATCCAACTCCTTGTCCTTTCACACAAACTGTACCCCATCCAACTCCCTCCGTTTCATGCAGACCCCTGTCCAACCCCACACCATTTCATATTCAAATTCTCTTCACGCCCAATACATCAACTCAACATCTTATTTACTTCAGCTCCAGTGCAGTTCTTCCTTTCTTCAGCCCTCCAAAAACAGTTCTCACTCTCTGCCCCCTTGCCCCTCCCCTTAATTGCCACTCCCTCTCTCTCGAGAAGCTCCAGCCCTCTCTCGTTCCTGCTGCCATGGACGGAATGGAGTGTAGCCACTGCATATTCCAGATGGTGCATCCTGCTCATTGAGAATTCCACCCAGGAGCATTGTTTTGCAAGTCCCTGTCCTCTGCTTGACTGGAGGTGACCCTTTAGCCAGTAGATGGTGCTGACAGCCCCTCTTCAATGAGTAACTAACACTGTCAGTGTAGACAGCTACCAGCTGGTTTCATAGACTGGGCTGTTCCTTAGTTTGAGTGCACCCCTGAAAAGAGCACCTGGCCTGTCCGACAATTTAATAAACTGGGAAAATACATTTGCCCAAAAGCAGAATATTCTGGAAACACTCATCAGGTTTGGCAGCAGCTATGGAGAGAGGAACAGAGTTAATATGTTAGGTTTGTGATCTTTCGTCAGAACTGGGAAGTTACCTAAACGAGCAGATTCTTCCCGGAGGTGGAGGACAAATGTGAACAATGGCAGGGAGGCCCGGCCAACCACACCCACATTCTCTGGTCTTGCACCAGGCTTGTTGGGTTCTGAACAGTCTTCTTTGAGGCAATGTCCAAGGTTGAGGGGGTGAGGATGGAGCCGTGCCCAAGAGTGGCAGCCTTCGGGTTTCAGACCAGCCAGAACTATTCATGGGGAGGAGGCCGACGCCCTTGCCTTTGCTTCTCTAATCACCCGCCGTTGAATCCTGCTCGGCTGGCGATCGGCAGCACCACCCAAAGCTGCAGACTGGCTGGCAGACTTGTCAAAATTTCTCCACCTGGAGAAGATCAGGGTCAAAGGAGAGCTTCCACAAGATGTGGAGGCCATTCACCAACATGCTCCATGACCTGATTGTAACCAACAGCCAATAGAGTGAGGGGAGGGGGAGGGGGGGGGGCACTCTCAGAGGGACCACAGACACCAACGAAAAGGGAGAGGGGGAGGGAAGAGGGAAGAGGGAGGCACATAAGCCGATCACACCAAATACATAAGAACAACCCACCGTGGTGGGTTTTTAACACAGAGGGTTGTGGGTGCCTGGAACTCGCTGCCGGAGGAGGTGGTGGAAGCAGGGACGATAGTGACATTTAATGGGAATCTTGACAAATACATGAATAGGATGGGAATAGAGGGATACGGACCCCGGAAGTGTAGAAGATTTTAGTTTAGACGGGCAGCATGGTCGGCACAGGCTTGGAGGGCCGAAGGGCCTGTTCCTGTGCTGTACGTTTGTTCTCTGTGGTATAACATATGTATCGTTACACAACCCCAGTATGTTCAGGACTGTTGAACCAGTGAATAATGAAAACTCGCCAGATAGCAGGATGGGGAGGGGTCAGGAGGCTAATTCAATGTGGAGCTTTTGTAAATTGTAAACTGTGACTGGTGTGTACAGATTTGTTTATGTTCATTTTCGTTGTGCTTTAAAAGAAAAAAATCTCTAATAAAAATGGTTTTTAAAAAAAGATCTGGGAAGTTGGAAATGCAGTACCGTTTTAGTAAACAAAAGGGGAGAAAGTTGGAAAAAGATCAAAAGGAAATGTCTGTGTGGCAGCACGGCGTCGCAGTGGTTAGCACTGCTGCCTCACGGTGCCGAGGTCCCAGGTTCGATCCCGGCCCCTAGTCACTGTCTGTGTGGCGTTTGCACATTCTCCCTGTGTCCACGTGGGTCTCACCCCCAAAGGTGTGCAGGGTAGGTGGATTGGCCACGCTAAATTGTCAAAAAAATAAATAATTGGGTACTCAAAATTTATTAAAAAAAAGAAGTGGGGATGTTCGCTGATAATTGAACAATGTTCAGTGCTATTCTTTTTTTAATATAAATTTAGAGTACTGAATTCTTTTCTTCCAATTAAGGGGCAATTTAACGCAGCCAATCCACCTAACCTTTGGGTTGAGGGGGTGAAACCCATGCAGACACGGAGAGAATGTGCAAAGTCCACACGGACAATGACCTGGGGACCGGTTCGAACCCGGGTCCTCGGCGCCATGAGGCAGCAGTGCTAACCACTGCGCCACCGTGCTGCCCTGTACAGCACTTTCCTTAATTCCTCAGATACTGAAGCAGTCCATGTCAATATGTAGCAAGACTTGGACAACATTCAGGTTTGGGATTATACATGGCAAGTAAGTCACTCCAAACAAATGCCAGGGAATGGCCGTCTCCAACAAGAGATTGTCTAACCATCACTCCTTGCAATTCAATGGCATTACCATCACTGACCCCCCCCCCCCCCATTATCAACATCCTGGGGGCTATGAAACTAAACTGAATGAACCATATAAAGTAAAGGTAATCGGGAAGAGTCAGCATGGTGTTGTGAAAGGGAAATCCTGTTTCACCAATTTGTTGAGGTCTTTGCAGGAGCAACGTGTGCTGTGGATAATGGGGAGCCCGTCGACGTGCTGCACGTTTTCCAAAAAACATTTGAGCGTGCCTCAAAGATTACTGCAGAAAATAAAAGCTCATGGTGTAGGGGGTAAAATATTAGCCTGGACAGGAGATTAGCTGGTTGGTAGGAAACAGAGAAAATGCATAAATAGGCGATTGGCAGGATGGAGTCCTGCAGGGACCTCACCTTTTTACAATTTATATCAATGACTTAGATGAGGGAAGCGAAGGCCTGGTAGCAAAATTTAGAGACGACACAAAGATAGGTAGGAAAGTCTACTGTGAAGAGGATATAAGGAGGTTGCACATGGGTATAGATAGGTTGAGTGAGTGGACAAAACTCTGGCAGATGGAGTATAATGAGGGAAAATGTAAAGTTGTTCAATTTGGCAGGAAAAATAAAAGAGCAGAGTATTACTTAAGTGGAGAATAACTGGAATTTTGAGGGGCAGAAAAGTCTCATGCAAGTAAAGCAAGTAATTAAGAAGGCTAATGGAATGCTATCCTTTATTACAAGAAGAATTGAACATAAAAGTAAGGATGTTATGTTTCAGGTTTCTCGGGAATTGCTGAGACCACATCTCAAATACTTTGTGCAATATTGGTCTCCTTATTTAAGGAAGAATGTGAATGTGTGGGAGGTGACTCAGAGGAGGTTTACTAGATTGATTCCGGGAATGAGTGGGACGACTTATGAGGAAAGGTTGTACAGACTGGGTTTGTTTCATAGAATTGACCACGCAGAAGGAGGCCATTTGGTCCATCGAGCCCGCACTGGCTCTTTTAAAGAGCACCCTACTTAAGCCCACGCCACCATCCTATTTTCATAACCCAGTAATCCCACCTAACCTTTTTTTTGATACTAAGGGCAATTTATCATGGCCAATCCACCTAACCTGCACATCTTTGGAATGTGGGAGGAAACCGGAGCACCCGGAGGAAACCCACGCGGACACGGGGAGAACGTGCAGACAGAGACCCAAGCCGGGAATTGAACCTGGGACCCTGGAGCTGTGAAGCAACCGTGCTACACTTCAAAAAATGGTATCACTGACAGGCAGTACGATGGCTGGTGGATGACGAGTGTTTGTTACTCCAAGTCCTCCAGCAGAGTTTCCTCTCCAGTCGTCTCAGAATTCCATGCCACTGGGCCAAGAGCACACTCCGTTGGGACTGTGTGGTCATTGGTATACAATGACCACCCCACACAGGCTCATCCCACCTACCTAAATTAATTTTGGGACCTGGAACACACCCTCGAGCCTGTCCTGCCATTCAATGGGATCATGGCTGCTCTGCGACCTAACTCCATATACCTGTCTTTGGGCCAGGATCCCGTAATATCTTTTTTAAAAATAATTTTTATTCAAACTTTTCACATATTATAAATAACAGACAGGAAAAATAGAACCCCGCCCCTTTACACAGATAATAAAACAAGAACAAAAATAAATGTTAACCAGTAAACAATAGTAAATCCCCGACCAAACACGAACATACGTTGGGCTGCCCAGAACATGTGGGTGTGGTTTGCTGGACTCCCCGAACACCTCGCACATCTGTCCTCACTCCCAAAAAACCGGCTCAGCCTTTCCCGGTCATGTGCGCCCTGTGCAGCACCTTAAATTGTATCAGGCTGAGCCTCGCGCAAGAGGAGGAAGAGTTTACCCTTCCCAGGGCATCCGCCCACGTACCCTCGTCGATCTCCTCCCCCAGCTCCTCCTCCCGCTTACCTTTTAACTCCACCGCCGAGACCTCCTCCTCCTGCATCACCTGATAAGTTGCCGAGTACCTACCCTCTCCAACCCACACCCCCGAAAGCACCCTGCCCTGGACCCTGCCGGCCGTCAGCAGCGGACACTCCACCACCTGATGCCTAACGAATGCCCTTACCTGCAGGTATCTGAAGGCGTTTCCAGGGGGGAGCCCGAACTTCTCCTCCAGCTCCCCAAGGCTCGCAAACTTCCCGTCGATGAACAGGTCCCCCATCCTCCTTATACCCGCCCTGTACCAGCTCCGGAACCCCCCCATCCATTTTCCCCAGGACAAACCGGTGGTTCTCCCGTATCGGGGACCACACCGAAGCCCCCACCTCCCCCCTGTGGCGTCTCCATTGCCCCCAGACTTTGAGGGTCGCCGCCACCACCGGGCTCGTAGTGTACCTCGTCGGAGGGAGCGGCAGCGGTGCCGTCACCAGCGCCCCCAGGCTCGTGCCCACACAGGACGCCCTCTCCAACCTCTTCCAAGCCACCCGCTGCCCCTCCATTACCCACTTGCGTACCATCACCACGTTGGCAGCCCAATAGTACCCGCAGAGGTTAGGCAACGCCAGCCCCCCCCCGCCCCCCCCTGCTCCGCTCCAGAAACACCCATCTCACCCTCGGGGTCTTCTTCACCCACACGAACCCCATAATACTCCTGTTAACCCACTTAGAGAAGGCCTTAGGGATCAGGATGGAGAGGCACTGAAACAAAAGCACAAACCTCGGGAGCACCGTGATTTTAACCGACTGCACCCTACCCGCCAGGGAGAGCGGCAGCATATCCCACCTCTTGAACTCCTCCTCCATTTGCTCCACCAGCCTCGTTAAGTTGAGCTTATGCAGGGTCCCCCAGCTGCTAGCCACCTGAACCCCCAGGTATCTAAAACTCCTTTCTGCCCCTTTTAGCGGAAGCTCACCAATCCCCCTCTCCTGGTCTCCCGGGTGCACCACGAACAGCTCACTCTTCCCCATGTTGAGCTTATACCCAGAGAAATCCCCCAAACTCCCTAAGGATCCTCATCACCTCCAGCATTCCCCCCATCGGGTCCGCCACATACAACAGCAGATCGATCGCATGCAATAATACCCGGTGTTCCTCCCCCCCCGCACCAACCCCCTCCAGTTCCTAGACTCCCTCAAAGCCACGGCCAGGGGCTCAATCGGCAGCGAAAAGAGCAGGGGGATAGAGGACACCCCTGCCTCGTTCCTCGGTATATCCGGAAATATTCCGACCTCCTCCTGTTCGTGGCCACACTCGCCACCGGGGAATCGTACAGCAGCTTCACCCAGCTGACGAACCCCTCCCCGAACCCAAACCTCCTCAACACCTCCCACAGGTACCCCCACTCCACCCTATCAAAGGCATTCTCCGCGTCCATAGCTACCACTATCTCCGCCTCCCTCTCCACTGCCAGCATCATAATTACATTCAGGAGCCTACGTACGTTGGTATTCAACTGCCTCCCTTTCACAAAACCCGTCTGATCCTCGTGTATGACCCCCGGAACACAGTCCTCGATCCTCATGGCTAATATCTTTGCTAGTAGTTTCGCATCCACATTAAGAATTCAGAATTAGAGAAATCAGCACCTTAGACATCGTCGTCGGGGGCAGGACCCCCCCCCCCCCCCCACCCACCCC